>NC_134405.1:153092493-153392493 GCF_038048845.1 Mixophyes fleayi | reverse complement strand
ATGTCTTGCCATCTGACCAAGTACTAATAGTATCAGTCCAAGAATGTCAGTGTGCATGAAGGTGGCAATGTACAATTACCATAGTACTCATTAGTTACTTTGAGCAATCTGCAGATATCCTATATCACTTAGAGCAGGATGGTGAATATGTTCCACTATATTGTCTAAACAAATTCCATGCTCAATATCTATAAGAGATCTCCACATATGGTGCTGACCGACGTTTTTCTTGCACACACTGAGCACCACTGTTAATAATTGTAATTGGGCAACACTATGCCGGATACTTTGATGAGAAGCTTAGGACTTCATAATAATTCCAATAATAGGGATGATTTTTACATTGAGGTATTGGGAGCCATAATGACTTCTTTGCACCATTTCTAGGCTTCAATATATTGAATCAGACTGCTGCCCCATGTATTAGTCAATTTTGACTTTAATTTTTAAACACAGTCCCGCCTAGGGTCTACATTTTACTCACTTTATCTCTTTTTCTTTCACTTATGCTTATAACATAATTCGCCTACATCAGTATTCTTTTGAGTGATTTTTAATATATTATCAATGAAGATAAATTTTAACAATACTCTTTAATTTAGTACCGGAGTGCTCTTCTGTTCAACCTGTTTCTTTTCCTATGTACTATATATGTTGTAAGAAGCAGCCCTTCATTATTGGTGCACATTACTTTTGGTGACGTGACCATTGAGGTTGGTCCCTGACCTATTGCGGAGCTAACCCCCCTTTTTTGTCTCATAAGATTAAAACCCCACACCTGGAATTTTATCTTAAAAAGTTTTTTATGCAATTATCTTCAACAACCCCAGACGACGACTTCCTTCTTGACTGTGCCCAACAAGTGCAAGGTAACAGGACACATCTCATCCTTGAGATGTGATAGTAAGAATTTATTACTACACAGCTTAAGAGGCTATCCTAAGAGACCAAAAAAGTTCATTTGTTTACTTTAATTATTCCACTCTTCATATGTTTAAATATGTATTCCCTATCACATATTCCAAAGGCAGAGAACGAAAACCATTTACCATTATTCTGTGTAAACATGATATCAAGTACAGATGAGGATACCCATTTCATTTTCTAATCTGACATCATAACAAAATGCATGTAGCCAAAATACTGCCCGACACTCAAGTATTCCTTCTTAGGCAGAGACTTACAACACACAAAGATGATTCTGACGATGCTGCTGCACTTTGCCTACCATTGACGCAACTTTCAATTATTGCATCTCTAAGATCGGAATGGTACAAGGTAACTTAGCCATCAAGACCTATAGATCCTAGATCTGGAACTTGAGCCTATTCCACTGCTCTTGTTACTCACCTATAGTGATTTCTGATGGTTGAACAACTAGCATCCTTTACCAGATTATAACCTAATATACAGGGGACGTAGGTGGGCCCCAGGTACTAAGATCTTGTAGATTGTGGATTATGTATGACTGACATTTCCCCTACCAAGAGTCTCCTTGCCAAATCTCTATAAAATTGTGCATCGTTATAGTGATTTCTTGTATTACAAAATCAACTATTCAAAATCGGAAGTCATGCATCTCCATGTCACCCCTCAAGACAAGGACTGTCTATGCACATCTTACAACTTTAGGTGGCAACAAAAAAACGCAAGTTGCGTTCATGTTATGTTCGAAGATGAATCTGGCACATAAAGACTACTTTTGCCCCACCAGGGTGATCTCGTGTCTCAACTCTGAGGCTAAATAAAACAACTATTTTCTATTTCAGGACCTTAAAATACCATGTAGATTTTACCAAACAAGATCAAGGTCTCTCTTTTTCTCCTATTTCCAACAAAAATTACCCTGAGACCTTTGAGTTCACTAAAAGACATTTCCTGTGCTCTCTCTCTCCTCCCCAAGATCTTAGAGACCTTACCTACTTTGAGTTGCTATGCTGTCCTCACTAGACTTGTAAGTGGATGATATTTCCTCTTTATGGCCTCTTACTTGACTTCCTTCTCCTCTGACAAAACATTCTTAAATTAGAATGGACGAGAATTGCAACAGCAAGAATCTACATCTCCACAAGGATAAAAAAAAACAGCATACAATATATAACTGATAGTTTTATACCCTGCCAAGCTGAGTAAAATGTTTCATGACTCTGCCCCCTATTGCTGAAGGAACTGTGGTCACAGGGGTACATTTTTCCACATTTGGTGTGTCACAAATCGGGATCTTAGCCGCACTTACCTCATCCGCCGCTGTCATATCACGGCTACCTGGGTCCCTTCTGGCCGTCTGCAGCATTCCCATCCTCCACACCTCCGTTTGTAAACAAACACATACTGTTTGTTCTGCTGCATGGGCGCGGCCATCTTGGATGCAGTCAGGTGATCATTCCAGACCAACCAGATTCTGCAGCTGTGATCACATGAACTGATCAGCCAATAGTTGTTTGGGACACCCTATTTAAACCTGCAGCTGTGATCTGTTCATTGCCAGAACAACACACTTCTCTCCAGAGGATAGTTCTTGGCTCCAGTGTTCCTGTCTGCATTCCTAAGTGCAGTGTTCCTGACTGCATTACAAGTGCAGTAATTCTGTCTGCACTCCTAAGTGCAGTGTTCCTGACTGCATTACAAGTGCAGTGTTCCTGACTGCATTACAAGTGCAGTGTTCCTGACTGCATTACAAGTGCAGTGTTCCTGTCTACATTTCTAGACTGCTAATTCCCCTGCTATATTCTACAATCAGCAAGAACATGAGCAAGAAGTTCATCCAGGCTGCTAAGTTCTGTTTCACTCCTGCTCCAGCTAGTCCCAAGGGTCCCGAATCGGATCAAATTCAGACGACCGTGACATGGTGGCCCTGCCCTGCAATTTTTCCTTATTGTGACATTGTATTCTACCTCCTAAACAACATATTTAAAGGACCCTTCCTTCTATGTTACCTTCACCAAGACTTTGACAAACACTCTAAGGGCCTGATTAATTAAGTAAATTAGGCACGAATTTGAGTATGTTTTCTTACTTAAGTTTTCTGGACAAAACCATGTTGCAATGCAAGTTGTGCAAATTAGTTAATTATTTTGCACATGAGTTAAATTCTGGCTGTTTTTTCATGTAGCACACAAATATCAACTTTACATTTCAGTGTACAAATAAGCTATCAAGTATTTGTGTACTACATGAAAAACAGCTAATATTTAACTTATGTGCAAAATAAACTAATTTGCACACTTTGCATTGCAACATGGTTTTGTCCAGAAATCTTAAGTAAGAAAACTTACTCAAATTGTTGCCTAAGACATTAACGTCTGATATTTTGATCTCAGCTGAAAGTGTGTTGGCCAGCAATAGGAGAAACCCATTACCCCCTACAAGCTTAGAACTCAAGAACTATATCTGGCACATTACAGCCATGGCAAACATCTTTGTGTCCCCTGTCATGAAGATGTTTATAGTATTTATTTAAAAAAATCTCACATTAGAGCACTGAGGTGGGGTCTGGACACCAGGAAATGGCCTGTACTAGGAGATTGGACATCGGGCTTGCCAGACAACGTTGATGGCATTTCATCGTCTATGTTGTCATGACTAGTGGCAGCAGCTTCAGCATTAGGAGGAAGTGGGTCTTGATCTTTCCCTACTTTATCCTCCAAATTTTGGTTTTCCATTACATGTAGCACAAGAGAGCGTACCCCTAAGCCACACACACTCGGCAAAGCCTTTAAAAATTATATGCGGCACAGGAGAGTAGCACTGGACTTATACTGCTGAATCAGTGAACTTTGTAATATCAGTACTACTGGACTTATACTGCTGAATCAGTGAACTTTGTAATAGCAGTACCACTGGACTTATACACTGCTGAATCAGTGAACTTTGTAATAGCAGCACCACTGGACTTATACTGCTGAATCAGTGAACTTTGTAATAGCAGTACCACTGGACTTATACACTGCTGAATCAGTGAACTTTGTAATAGCAGTACCACTGGACTTATACACTGCTGAATCAGTGAACTTTGTAATAGCAGTACCACTGGACTTATACTGCTGAATCAGTGAACTTTGTAATAGCAGTACCACTGGACTTATACACTGCTGAATCAGTGAACTTTGTAATAGCAATACCACTGGACTTATACACTGCTGAATCAGTGAACTTTGTAATAGCAGTACCACTGGACTTATACACTGCTGAATCAGTGAACTTTGTAATAGCAGTACCACTGGACTTATACACTGCTGAATCAGTGAACTTTGTAATAGCAATACCACTGGACTTATACACTGCTGAATCAGTGAACTTTGTAATAGCAGTACCACTGGACTTATACACTGCTGAATCAGTGAACTTTGTAATAGCAGTACCACTGGACTTATACACTGCTGAATCAGTGAACTTTGTAATAGCAGTACCACTGGACTTATACACTGCTGAATCAGTGAACTTTGTAATAGCAGTACCACTGGACTTATACACTGCTGAATCAGTGAACTTTGTAATAGCAGTACCACTGGACTTATACTGCTGAATCAGTGAACTTTGTAATAGCAGTACCACTGGACTTATACTGCTGAATCAGTGAACTTTGTAATATCAGTACCACTGGACTTATACACTGCTGAATCAGTGAACTTTGTAATAGCAGTACCACTGGACTTATACACTGCTGAATCAGTGAACTTTGTAATAGCAGTACCACTGGACTTATACTGCTGAATCAGTGAACTTTGTAATATCAGTAGCACTGGACTTATACTGCTGAATCAGTGAACTTTGTAATAGCAGCACCACTGGACTTATACTGCTGAATCAGTGAACTTGGTAATAGCAGCACCACTGGACTTATACTGCTGAATCAGTGAACTTTGTAATAGCAGTACCACTGGACTTATACACTGCTGAATCAGTGAACTTTGTAATAGCAGTACCACTGGACTTATACTGCTGAATCAGTGAACTTTGTAATAGCAGTACCACTGGACTTATACACTGCTGAATCAGTGAACTTTGTAATAGCAGTACCACTGGACTTATACACTGCTGAATCAGTGAACTTTGTAATAGCAGTACCACTGGACTTATACACTGCTGAATCAGTGAACTTTGTAATAGCAGTACCACTGGACTTATACACTGCTGAATCAGTGAACTTTGTAATAGCAGTACCACTGGACTTATACACTGCTGAATCAGTGAACTTTGTAATAGCAGTACCACTGGACTTATACACTGCTGAATCAGTGAACTTTGTAATAGCAGTACCACTGGACTTATACTGCTGAATCAGTGAACTTTGTAATAGCAGTACCACTGGACTTATACTGCTGAATCAGTGAACTTTGTAATATCAGTACCACTGGACTTATACACTGCTGAATTAGTGAACTTTGTAATAGCAGTACCACTGGACTTATACTGCTGAATCAGTGAACTTTGTAATATCAGTACCACTGGACTTATACTGCTGAATCAGTGAACTTTGTAATAGCAGCACCACTGGACTTATACTGCTGAATCAGTGGACTTGGTAATAGCAGCACCACTGGACTTATACTGCTGAATCAGTGAACTTTGTAATAGCAGTACCACTGGACTTATACACTGCTGAATCAGTGAACTTTGTAATAGCAGTACCACTGGACTTATACTGCTGAATCAGTGAACTTTGTAATAGCAGTACCACTGGACTTATACACTGCTGAATCAGTGAACTTTGTAATAGCAGTACCACTGGACTTATACACTGCTGAATCAGTGAACTTTGTAATAGCAGTACCACTGGACTTATACACTGCTGAATCAGTGAACTTTGTAATAGCAGTACCACTGGACTTATACACTGCTGAATCAGTGAACTTTGTAATAGCAGTACCACTGGACTTATACACTGCTGAATCAGTGAACTTTGTAATAGCAGTACCACTGGACTTATACACTGCTGAATCAGTGAACTTTGTAATAGCAGTACCACTGGACTTATACTGCTGAATCAGTGAACTTTGTAATAGCAGTACCACTGGACTTATACTGCTGAATCAGTGAACTTTGTAATATCAGTACCACTGGACTTATACACTGCTGAATCAGTGAACTTTGTAATAGCAGTACCACTGGACTTATACACTGCTGAATCAGTGAACTTTGTAATAGCAGTACCACTGGACTTATACTGCTGAATCAGTGAACTTTGTAATATCAGTACCACTGGACTTATACTGCTGAATCAGTGAACTTTGTAATAGCAGCACCACTGGACTTATACTGCTGAATCAGTGAACTTGGTAATAGCAGCACCACTGGACTTATACTGCTGAATCAGTGAACTTTGTAATAGCAGTACCACTGGACTTATACACTGCTGAATCAGTGAACTTTGTAATAGCAGTACCACTGGACTTATACTGCTGAATCAGTGAACTTTGTAATATCAGTACCACTGGACTTATACTGCTGAATCAGTGAACTTTGTAATAGCAGCACCACTGGACTTATACTGCTGAATCAGTGAACTTGGTAATATAATATTGCAGTACCAATGGGCTTATACTGCAGGATTGGTTTTGCAAATTTTGTTGTAATTAATTTTTTTTGTAATTATTTTTTGGTATTTTTTTTTAGAACTTTTTTTTATTTTTTAAAACACTTGGGAATAATGGGGAAATAACTATGCCCTTAGAAGCACAGAGCACAGGACACAGCACCACTGGACTGATACTGCAGAACACAGCACAGAACTAAACAGCACAGCACGAGATCTACCAGGACAGAGGACCACCTAACACACCCTCCCTCTACCCTGTTCAATGCCCGAGTGAAGATGGCGGTGACTAGCGGGGAATTTATAGGATCCGAGTATCGCGAGATCCGACAGCGGGATTATGACTCAGAGCCTCGGTTTCAAGTTTTCATTTGGCGCCAATCTGTCTCGGATCCGACTCGGATCGGGTGGGCTCGGATTCACAAAATCCGAGTGCGCACATCTCTAGTACTAATGTGAACTAATGATTTGAGTGACACGCCACAATTAGGACCGGTTATGATTCATATGCGGTTTACACATTCTGAGGATTAATCCTCTACACATCTGCTACAGATTTGAACTGTAACTGTTATTACACTTTGAGTTACTTGCCACCCATCAACTCTCTAATTCGTTGATATCATCTGTTTATTTTTCTACATATTGTTGTGGAGCTTGATGTAGAGCCCATACTGCTAGACACAGGACATCTAGATAATCGTTGTCACTGACTTTATACGATCAAGCCACCTGCAGGACTCTTTTTGTGACAAATTGTTATCTGGACACTGAACACAATCCTTCCAATTGGTTGGTAGAAGCATTGTTACTTATCATCATAATGTATCATGTCATAGGTTTATAGTGAGAGATTGAGTGCTGTACATTGTATTTCATTCTAGTATCTAAAGGGGGTTGGATTGCCCATGATCAGCTGCTCTCACTGATTAATGGTTGTATTTTGCATGAGAGCTTCCATTGTACCATAACAGTGCACATATCAGCCTAAGATTTGGGGGTTTTCTTGACACCCATGACAGCATTTATTTTACCAAATTTCATTACAATCTGACACGGTCAGTTTGAAACCCTGTTGTTGATTTGATGTGGAGTGACCCACCCGCAGTTTAGTAAATATTCGCCTGTGTACTGTTGGATACCAAACTAGCTTCAGAAATAATAATTATGTTTTTTTCCAAGCAGTAAAAAGTACTGCAGTCACACATTTTGTGGCTCCATTGGACCTCAATCCCATTTGAACTGCTACAAGAAGTATGTGTGAAATGGATGACTCTAAAAGTGGCAGTAGAGTTGGGGAATTACAAGCACTATGGTACAAGGAACCCCTTCCTCAATATATATTTAGATATAGTGGTGTTTAGAGTCATTCTTACTCTTCTACCAAAAGTAGTATCTACATTCCACATCACTCATATGGTAGTACTATCCTCTTTCTTTCCACAATATAAGATGAGAAAGAAAATAAACTGCATTTACTAGATCTGGTCAGAGCCAATTCTATATTTTTGTCTAGAATACAAGAGTTCTGAACAACTGTTTGTGATACCTGCAGGTCATTGGAAAGGATATGCTCCTTCTAAACAAGCTATGTCCAGATGGATTAGAGAAGTGAACGTACAAGCATACAAGAGGAGTGGGCAGTGAGTAACTGAAGTACTGAAAGCCCATTCAACACCAGAGGTAGCGACATCTTGGGCGAAGAAGGCTCAGGTTTCTGTGACAGAGTTGTGCAAAGCAGCAGGATGGACACCCTTCCATAACCTTTACAGTCATTATCACCGTGATGTTTTATCATCAATAGATTCTCAATTTGGCAAACATGTTCTTCAGTCAGTAACTAAGTAAATTCTTTATGCTGCATATTCTGGCTAATTGGTCATTTATTGCCATTTGAAGGCTTATATAATGGGTAAATGTGATTGCATTGGTATTTTCCTGCCTGTCTTACGGTACAAAGTTTTTCAGTAGCTCACAAGGTTGTGAGTTGGTTTATACGAGATTCATTTTTTTCTTTGTTGGCTGAATGGTTTATTGTAGTTTCCATAGCAACTTTCTTTTAATCTGTGTTAATATATTTGCATTTCTCCTAGAGCCAAGGTTGAAGTTGTTTATAAAATCTGTATTATAGTTTCTAATCACTCCACTACTAAAGCTAATTCTTTACTCAAGACAAGCAATGCTGTTTTTTAATTAGTGAATCTGTCATTTAATAGAACTATCTTAAAGATACATGCACATTTGAACAAACATTAACCTAATCAAAAATTGTATCAGAAATCAGAAATAAATCAAAAACTAAATTTCCTATGGAGTTAATTCAAGTGTAATTCAATGTGCACCGCAAAATACCAGTGGCAAGAGCAAAAGCTGAAATTGTAGATGTGGGTTTCCAAATGCTTGACATTAGAACAGAGCAAAAAAAATGCTTCAGTGTACTATAGACTCTGTTATCTAGTCAAATTATTTTACTGTTAATAACAAGTATCAGTGGGTCACAAAGTGTTTAAGGCAAGATTTCATCTAATAACAAAATTGAGACTAACAGTATATTTAAAACATTTTTATGAAGCACTTTACATGACCGTGCTTAATACATTCCCACAAACACACACACACTTACCTCAAGGCTGTCAGCTGTACGTGTTCCAGCACTGTCAGCAGATCTATATCCTATATCCACATGTCCTGTCACCTGTCATTATTCTCCTCAAAAATATGTCTTTTCTCTACCAAGGCCTCTCTTGGCCATACGCCTTACTCAACCAAATTGCTTTTTCCTCTCAGCTCTTTCCTTTATTTCTTGTGTGCTCTCTTCCATCTGTGACTTTTTCTTTCCTTTCTTCATGCTTTCTGATTTCTCTCAGATTTTACCCCCTTTGTCCCCCTAATTTCTCTCTCTCTTCTTCCATCAGCCTGATTTCTTTCTTCCATCCCCAGATGTCTATTTCTTTCTCAACACCCCCCCCATTATGACTCTTTATTCCCCAGCCTGATTTTTGTCCTTCTATCCCCTGCTGTCACTAAACATTAGCACTTGCCACCTAACAGCAGGATGGTAAAGAGAAGAGCAGATGAAACAACTCCTATCTCTACTATACCTCTGCTATAACAAGTGTGACTGTTCAGGCCAATTAGAGTAGGTGTCTGTAGCATACACAGCAGCTCTAGGATAGGAAGCCAATCATTAGGTCCTATGAAAAATATAAATACAGTACAACGAACAGTCTCAGAAGATGTAGTCTATAAACTTGAATCTAACAAGTGATTAATTAAGAAATTATGGAAGTATTCAATATTTATGTAAAAATGTACAAGCCAAGTTGAAACAATATTGTGAATCTTATCTGGTTTAAATGAAATCCCTTCAAAGTCTTAGTCCTTATTATTGTGTATAGATTTTGTTATCGCAATAACTGTTCACATTATGGATAGTCTTTATAGGGTAGTGTCTCTTCGATTTCCATTTTTATGGATAGAAGAGGGAAATATTTAGAGAAAAGTTGTTGTTGATGCTGTCTTTCAAAGCAGTAAATAATAAATATTAACCACTTACATTAAAGCAGTCTTGATTGAGCTTGAATGTCCTGTAGTCCTTTTCTTGATTGCAAAACAAAAAGACAATTGTTGTCAGTGCTTAACACTGCAAATCTGTGTGTATCCTGCAAAATAAAAACATGAGCTACATATTTGATCAAAACATTTAAGCCTGCATCCCAGCGTCAAGGGCACACAATTGTATGCAAGTCCTACACTGACCTATACCCTTTAAACACCATTAAAATTGCTGCATGGCAATATAAATGCTGATATATATCCATCAAGCCTATTTAAGGCTCATTTGTGTGTGGCTCAGAAGCCAGCCCTTTCTAGATGTAAGCCTATATACCTTGGAGGTGAGTACATCTAATTTTAACTGTATTTTAATGGTGTTTAAAGTAGAGATGTTCACTGACCCCCATGTTTTGGTTTTGGATTTGGATTAAGTTTGTGTTTTGGTTTTTGTTTTGCCAAAATCGCCCTCGCGTGTTTTGGTTTTGGATCTGTATTTTTTAGAAAAATATCTAAAATCACATAATTTTGCTCTTTCTTGTTCCTACATTATTATTAACCTCAATAACACTAACTTCCAGTCATTTCCAGTAATTATAACCACCTCACAGGTCACAAAATATTTTTTAGCCCCTTTCGGCAGCGACCTGGCTGGATGCTAAGCGACAGAGCAACGACACAAACTCACGGCAGTTCATAACACATCTAGGAAACATAGCCTCACAGCAGTGGCAGAAAAGAAAAGTGATGCAAGATGGAATTGTCCTTGGGCCCTCCCACCCACCCTTATGTAAGATATTGAAAAGGACATGTACATTTTAACAAAGCAAGCACTCCAGCTACAAGGAGTGCCACTATTGTGGCTGAAGTGCTTGGTTTGTTTGGGCCCCCACAAAACAAACTACCAATCGCTTAGCTGCCTTAAGCCCAACAGTGCTGTCAATGAACTCATTATTAAACCATTTCTGCTGGTGCTGCATCTTTAATCTCCTTCTCCTCTCTGGATACCTCCCTCTCATCCCTGAAGAACTGCCAAACTTATGTAAACACAGGAATGGATATAACAACTGGAGTGGCATTACATCTGCTTCAGACAGACTGTGACACGGAACATGTGGGCAGCATGGAATCCGTCATCTTGGCATACTCTGCATTGAACAGAGATTTAAAGCAATATATAGATTCAGTTGAGGACACCATACTTGAGTTTAAACTTGACCCACCGGATGAGATCCCAGATTTAAGAGACCTTGTACACAAGAGGTACACTGCGTTCCAGAGGAGTAATACAGAGGAGGCCCTAAGGCAGGACGATAAGTATGTCAGGTTTAAAAAACAGCTAATAGACCTGAGAAAACAAATGGGTGTGTCACATGCTCCTGCAGACAAAGCTTTGGAAGATGAAGACGAGGAGATCGCTGTCACCCAGAGCACTACTGTAACACAGTTGGAGATGGTCAACCCAGTGGAAAACAAAGTATGTGGGCACACGTAAGAGTGAGAAGCAATTGAAAGGATGATTGAAAGCAAACTTCAGAAGGGTAAATCCACCAGTTGTCCAAAAATTGGCTGAATCACTCTGACACGAGTATATCAGATCTTGTTCCAGACAATTCAATAAAAAGAGCAATTGACATTCACAGCTGAGCAATCACTGAGCTTAGACTTGGCCCCAGTCCCCCAACAAAAAAATAAAAATATAGCTAGGTACCTTTGATGTAAAGTGCAGATTACAAACACTTTGTACAAAACTGATGAAACAGCAGCAAAGTGAAAGGTTTGAGTAATGCATATACACGTCTATTTTGACATTCATGCTTACATTACTTCTGCAAGCAACGTTGTTCTTTGTTACTAAAACATCTAGGTAACATAGGCACACAGCAGTAGCTGAAAGGAAAAGTGGTGCAAGATGAGATTGTCCTTTGGCCTGTTAGGAACCCCTCCAGCCAGTGCGACAAAATCCGGAGTCTGCTATGAAAGTCTGGTGTTCACTGGAGCCCCAAGTGGTGGGGACAGACTTGGCCGCAGAAAAACAGAGGGTCGTGAGATGTGCACTGACTGGGGAGAACCCAACGATAGTGTGTAGGAGCAAACAGCAGAGTGAATCCAAGCAAGGGTCGAGGGCCAGCAGCAGAGAGCGAAACCAGTAAACAAGCTGAGGTCAGCAGCGTAAGAGTCCAGGCAATAGATCGGGGTCAGAAGCACAGGTTCAGAGTCTAGGAACAGGCAAGGGTCTTACACGCGTAATCAATCAGAGGTAGAAACACCAACACAGGAACAAGGTAGCAGGCAGCAGAACTGAAAACAGGATGCTATAACCGGCAGTGAGGCTCAGATCTCACTGCCTTAAATAGTACTAAGAACCAATCAGGACAGAGGAGGATAGGGCTGACAATCCGCCTCAGGAGGCAGCTAATTAATTATTAGCTAGAACTAGCATAGGTAATACCATAACCAGGAAGCATGTATAAAAATACAAGTGAACCAGTTTAAATCATATGAGAGCTCCTCCTGGTAATGGAGGATGTCCCTACACCCTCTAACATCTATGCCACAAGGATAATAACAGAGCACAGAAACTAAAGCACACGCCCTGCTGCTAGTTCACGCCAGGATGTGGTGTACCGCCGCAGCTCGTGACAGGGCCCTCCCACCCACCCTTATGTTGGTTCTTAAAAAGGACATGCACACTTTAACAAACCAAGCACTTTAGCAACAAGGAGTGCTATTTTTGTGGCTGAAGTGCTTGGTTTGTTTGGGCCCCCACAAAACAAGCTAACAATGTCCTTAAGGCACCTAAGCTAACAGTGTAGTTAATGAATTCTACTGTGACAAGATGTTGCTGTCATCATCCTCAGCCTCACCCTCATCAGTGTGTACATCATCCTCACACATTATTAATTCATCCCCGCTGGAATCCAGCATTACAGAAGTCTCTGTACTTTGAAGTATTAGCGGGAAAGGCCTTCCTTGTGGATAATGGTAGTTCATTTTGATGAACTTCATCTTTTCCACATTTTGAAGAAGTAGCCTCCTATGCCGATCGCTGACAAGGTTCCCGGCTGTGCTGAAAACTCTTTTCAAGTGCACACTGGAGGGTGGGCAGCTTAGGTAGTGCAAAGCAAGTTGGTACATGGATCTCCAAATTCCCTTTTTTTCCTCCCAGTATGTAAAGGGACTGTCTGATGTATTTATTTCCATGCTGTCTGTAAAATAATCCTCCACCGTCCTTTGGATGTTGATAGTAGGATCAGGTGGAGTTACTGCAGAGGTGTCACATTTTTTGGTCAATTCTTTGAGACCAGACCAGATGTCAAAATGTTCTGCTGAGTCATTTGTATCATCCCTGGGTCTTTTGGGAAAGCCACGTTTTTTCAAAGCAGCAGTTGACGGAGAAACTGAAGGAGGAGATGCCGTCTTGTCACGTAACAGCTGTCATCTAGCTCATTAGGAGCTTCTTGCATCTCTTGAGATCTGGGTCAGTTGGAAGCAAAGAGAAGACATAGCTCTTAAAGCACAGTCACCAAAATGTAGTTATCCGATTTCACGATTTGGATAACTCTTGGATCCTTGTGAAGCAAATAAAGTACTTGATCTACAAGTCCGACAGACTTAGCGCAATTGCTTTGTTTCATCTCCTCCTTCAGTTTCTCAAGCTGCTTTTCCAAAAGTCTAATTGAGGGAATCACTTGGCTCAGCAGTGTCTGAGCTCACTTCATGTCAGGCCGTTAGTCTTTTGAGGAAAACAACAGCAGGACACTAACCGGTATTAGCGCTACTGAACTAACAGGTGTGGAGTCTAACGTACCCCTGGTATTCGCCAGGGACCCCCGCAAGGAGGTTTGAACTTCGCTGCACAGGGTACGCAGGTCGCGGTCCTGCTAGCCAGTTGCCGGTGTAATGTAGAAGGGTCAGACAGTCCGGGTCAAGCCAAATCGGGAATGCAAGGTACCAGGGAGAATCCAGAGGAATGGTCAACAAGCCGAGGTCGCGGAGCAATATGGGTCACACAGAATGAGGGATGGTCGACAAGCCGGGTCACAACGAGGAAGCAGGAACACTGGGAGCACACTCAGTTAAACTGGAGTAAGGAGAACCAGGAACTCAGGGTATGAAACCTGTTACTCTGGCACCCTAATGGCGCCAGAGACAGGTTTAAATAGAGGCAGAGGCCCCAGCTGATAGGACTCAGGGGGTGGCACGCTGTTGGTAAAGTAGCGTCCCGTAGCAGGGCGCATGCGCCCGACAGGCAGGGACAGCAAGCCTGACACTTCACAGGTGACTACTTCGAATGGTTTCAGAACCTTGCACAACACGGAATGTATTCTCCACTGCGCTTGAGTAAAATACATCCCCCCTCCTTTCCCATTTGTCATGGCTTGTGGAGTAAGCGTGGATGGCTTTTCGCTGTTCCTTCATCCTCAGAAACATATACAGTTTGGAATTCCACCTTGTTACCACCTCTTGCTTCAGTTGGTGGCAGGGCAAATTAAATTGCTCTTGTAGCTGCTGTAATCTCCTACACAGGGCTGCCGAGAGGGGGGGGGAGCGGGTACATTTTACCCGGGCCCTCGCTGGTATTTTTTTTTATTTATTTTTTTATTTTATTTTTTATCTTGCGCTTTTTTATATTGGTATTTTTTTTTTCCGGGGGGAAGGGGGGGCTGTTGGTGGGGGGTGCAATAAGATATAAAAGAAAGTAAAAAAATTAATACTCACGTGACCGCAGCGCCGCGTCCCTCCTCTCCTGTCTTCTCCATTCACACTGACTGTCGGGCGTGACGTCATCACGTCACGCCCGACAGTCAGTCAGTGAGGAGCGCCGCAGCATGAGGAAAGAAGCCAGAAGAAAGAAGAGAAGAGAAGACAAAAGAGAAAAAAACCTACCAAAAGGTAAGTAAAGAAACGGAGAGTCAAGGAGAGGAAAACAGAAAGGGACAGTGCTATAACGAAGGGACACAGAGGCACAGAGGAAAAAGGGGACACAGAGTAAAAAAGGAACACAGAGGCACAGAGGAAAAAAGGGACACAGAGGCACAGAGAAAAAAAGGGACACAGAGGCACAGAGGAAAAAAGGGACACAGAGGCACAGAGGAAAAAAGGGACACAGAGGCACAGAGGAAAAAAGGACACAGAGGGACAGAGAAAAAAAGGGACACAGAGGAAAAAAGGGGAGAGAAGCACTAATTAAAAAAAAGGGGGGAGAAGCACTAATTAAAAAAAAAAGGGGAGAGAAGCACTAATTAAAAAAAAGAAGGGGGGAAAGCAGCATGGAGGGCGCAGTGTAGTTGTGATGAAGGGGCACAGTATTGTGTGTGTGATGGCACAGGGGCTTGTTGCAATGTAGTGTGGGTGAGGTAGGTGGTGGCTAATTAATGGGCGCTATTTTGTTTGTAGGGTGATGGTGGGGCAATTTAATAGTGGGGACTATTTATTTAAGATGGGGTGGTTTGGGGGCTATTGAATATGGGGGTGAGTTTAGGGCGAATGAGGTCTATTTATTAACTGTGACTATGAGTTATTTAATGGCAGTGATGATTGCCTGAAATAGGTATTGCTGTTTGCAGGAAGGGAATAGGTTTATTTATTAAATGTGAATACTATTATTTTAATGTTGGGGCTGGAGGAAGGCTTAATTATTAATCGTAGGTGCTATTGATTTAACGCCGGGGCTGGCTGTAATTTTCTAAATGTAGCCATTTTTTCCCCAAATAGGTCCTCCAACATTCCAGGATCCGGAAAAGCCGCAACTAAAGAAAGCAGCAGTCACAGGTGGTGAAAGTGAGAAGAACAGGTAGGAGAGAGCAGCAGAGTGTGTGAAATGTTGTGATTCTAGTAGTGACAATGTCAATTTTTGGTGAGTGTTGTGCCCAATGTAAGGTGCAGGCCAAGACTGAACTCTTTGTGTACACACTGCATTCTTTCTATACTACACTGTGGTGCTAGATGTCTTAAAAGTCAGGAGTGCTGGGACATATGTCACACTCTGGTGAATTCAGGACCTAGTGATTTTGATGTGCTAGCAACGCCCCAACAGCACATTGCCACGCCCCCAAATGTATGAGCACACTCCCGAAAATTTTTGCACCGCCGCTAGCCTAGCCATGCCCCAACGGCGCATTGACATGCCCCTGAATGTATGACCACACCTACGACATTTTTTAGGGCTTACTCGACTATGAGGGGGGGCCCCATGAATTTGTTGTACCCGGGCTCTGAATTCCTCTTGGCAGCCCTGCTCCTACATGCTGTTGCTGACTGCTGGAAATGTCCAGATATTTTACAGCGACAGACAACATCTCCTGCACGTCTTTGTCATTTTTTGAAAAGCTCTGCACCAAGTTTATTGTGTGAGCAAAACAGGGAATGTGATGGAATTCACCCAGCTGTAATGCTCTCACAATATTGGTGGCGTTATCAGAAATGACATATCCTGAGGAGAGGCCAAGTGGGATAAGCCATGTTGCAATGGCATCCCTTAACGGGGACACAAGACCTCAATTAACTGTCTAAAACCAGCTGCATTAATAGTGGATATTGGATGTAGATTTAATACTAGCAAAGTCGCCATGGCCTCTGTGATCTGCTTTGAGACTGGGTGACAGCTTTCATACTTGCTTCCTCTTACAAAGGATTGTTTAGCAGTCAATTGTTGTAAACTACTAGTAGTCTTCTTCTTGGTCTGCTTCTGGGATGAAGATGCACCTCCAGCAGCAGCAGCAGTGGGACTACCGCTCAAAAATTCTTCTGAGGAATCTAGGATAGTGGAGGAGTCATCTAGCCTTAGCAACTTGGATGCAGGACTGACTCTGATCACTACTGAGGATATTGATGAGTAAGCTGATGCTGGAATGCTTGTTGTTATTTTTTTAGCATAAGATTCAGATTTTCCCAACAGCTTGCATTGAACTCGCTTCAAATGGCATAAAATGGATGAGGTTCCTAGATGGTTAAGGTCCCTACCTCTACTGACTGTGGCTTTTCAAACTCTACAAATGCCTAGACAACTGTTGCCAGGATTTGGGTAAAACTAATTCCACGCATAAGAGGTGGATTTTTTGGTCTTATGCCCAGGCATGACAATGGCCTTCTGCTTATCACGCACAAAAACTCCTTCCACTGGTGCAGGACTTACACAAACAACATCATCCTCATCAACATCCTCATTAGTGTCGTCATCAGCTACACAAATATCTCCCTCATTCTGTTGCAATTCCAAAGTGCTATCCTCAATTTGTGTTTCACCAGCTACACTTGGGCTGCTCATCCGCACATTTGCAGAAATGCTGAAAGGATGCTTCTTTACGAGTACAGTATCAGAAAGGTCAGGCTTACACATAGCACTCGTGGATAGACTCTCCTCAGGGATTTGTGCCATTTCTGAATCTGAATATAAAGTTTCTTCTAATACCTTACTGTTTTCTTCCAGCTCGGCTTTTACGCGTAAAATTATTTGGGCACCACTTTTTGAGTCAGAATGACAAGGTCTTGTTTGGTCATGACTGACCTTACAAGAAAATGACAGTTACAGAACTAGCACCCATAGAGAAAAGCGAAGGCCTGTTTCTTTCCTTGTCACTGAGTGTGTAGAATGGCATGTTGGCAATTTTATTTTTTTCTGCAGTAAACTTTGCCAGGTGTTTTTTTACATTTTCGTTTCCGACTTAAAAACACTATGAACTTTAACATAGGCTTTAGCAGATGACGTAGAAGGATTACTATCAGTATGACTGGTGCCAGCAGCTGCTTGGTGCTCCTGGTCTTCTGTGTACTGCTGTGAAACATTTTGATAACACAGTACAATGTGACTGCAGATTTTAAAGAACACTGACAGCCCTATTATTTCTATTTCAGCAGTGACAATTAGAGCAATGCCACATAGACTGTAGACTGGCAACAACACTGGGACGTCTCCTGTTTCTATGTGAGCTATTATAACACAGTACAATGTGACTGCAGATTTTGAAGAACACTGACAGCCTTATTATTTCTATTTCAGGAATGACAATTAGCAATGGAGCAATGGACCTCTCCTGTTTCTGTGTGAGCTATAACTCAGTAGAATGTCACTGGAGACTTTTAAGAAAACCGCCACCCCTCCTCTTTCTGTTTTAGATATGACACTGCCCAATTGAACTAGAGACTACGAAAAACCGTGCTACCCCTTCTGTGTCTCTCTGTGAAATGGCGCTAGATCGCCATTGAGGGTGGTACTTATAGAATCCAAAACTCGTGAGATCCGACGACGCAATGATGTTTTGCCTCATTTTCACTTTTAAGGGAGCGTGAAAGTCGGTACTTGGATCGGCAAAGTTCGGATGAGCTCGGTTCTCTGAGAACCGTGCCTGAGGTGTGCCACGGTAAATTGGCATGAAGATGGACAGCTTATCATTGATGATTGATTTCCCAAAAGACTGATAATTTCTTGTAACTGGTCTCCGCTTTTTGAAGACACTTCCACACCTTTCCCCATCTGTATTGTGTGGCAGTGACAAGGGTGCTGTGTGGTTGTCACATGCCGGTCCCACCGATGCCTCAGTTGGGTCTCAGCTAACTTACCTGGATGGTCCCTCACCGTCTTTCCCTGCCGGAGAAATGCCAATGTCTCTGCTCACCGGCGCCATCTTGTGTAAGTTGTGCGCATGCGCAGACATACTTTTTAACTACTCCTATTCCTACCTATTGGCTTACGCCCTCTGGTGGCTACACTACTTAAAGACACCTGTTTCAATCAGTTCTTTGAGTCTCATCTACTGTGTGGACTGTGTAGCTCCTGGCTCCCTGCGTTACCTGTAATTCTTACTACTGCCACAGTTCCATGTATTTCCGGACACTGCTACAGTGCCCTCAGCAACTCCAATATTTCTGTTGCATACTGTTATATTAACCTTTATCCAGTATCTGTGTTCTCCAACACCCCTGGACCTAGGTGTACAGCCTGCAGCAGTTCTGTATACTCCTGGATAGTTGCTTCTATGTCCTCAGCAGCTCCAATACTTCTGCCACATACTGTGTATTCCAGACACCCCTGGACCTAAATGTACAGCCCGCAGCAGTTCCATGTACTCCCGGGTACTTGCTACAGTGTCCTCAGCAATTCCTATATTTCTGCTGCAAGCTGTCATACTAATCTTATTCCAGTATCTGTGCTCACCAGCATCCCTGGATCCAAGTATACAATTTGCCGCAGTTCTGGGTACTCTCTAGAACTAGCTACAGTAATCTCAGTTTTACCATACACCTGCCACAGATCGTAATGCAGATGCTGAACCCATACCTGCTCTTCTCTAGCATTTCCGGACCTAGGAATACTATCTGCCACAGCTGCTCGTTCCAATCAGTGCTAACTATGTGATTTGTGATTCGCTATCCCTTCTCCTCCTGAGCTGGGCAGAGTCCCAATATCTCTACACATCCCTTGTCCTTTTCCTGCACCGAGTTCTCCTCCCAACCTTGCCTGACACCAGCTAGGAGGGCCACGACCTGCGGCATGGAAGCAGCCAAGTCCATATCCCCTTGTGGGGGTCAGGGGTGAAAACCATCTGTGACGTTAGACTACACATCTCCCAAGCAGGTAACGCCAAATCAGGCCGGTCTAAGGATTCCTTGACTTCTGAATCGTGACAGTGGTCTTCTGCTGCTGTAGCACATACACTTCAAGGTTGAATGTGCTGTGCATTCAGAGATGCTTTTCAGCAAACCACCCATGCTTAACTGAGTTACTGTCGCCTTCTTGTCAGCTATAACCAGGCTGGCCATTCTCTTTTGACATCTCTCATTAACAAGGCGTTTCAATAATGATGAATTCCCAAAAGACTGACAAGACTGATGTGTGAGCCAGTTAGTGGTGCACTCTTTATATAAGGGAAGATGGGAGGGAGATGTAGGTGGTTGGAGGGAAGTGCAAGGTTTGCCCTCCATGGTGCTGACCACGCCCACACACAACTGACCACGCCCACACACAACTGACCACACCCATACATCATTGGCCACACCTATGGTGGGACGGAACTTTACACAATAGGCCCTTTATAGTTTTCAGCCCCAGGCCCATGTGGCCTTAATCTGGCCGGCCCTGAGTATAATAAATAAATGTGGCTTAAATTGTAAAAGCCAAAACTGAGAAACTACCTAATCTACCTTTATTTCCTGTATAACAATGTGACTAACAAAATGGCTACTTGGAGAAACAAAAATACTAGCAGGAATAAAAAGTTATCACTTGCAATATATATAAAGAGCACTGCCCGAACAATTAGACAGGGGGCACAAACTCTGCAGTGGTTCTGGCCTCCAGACTAACTAATAGCTGAGACGGCTGCAAATGCAGTTAGTAAAAGGAATATATTTACTCACTACTGTCCAAGAAAACACAGTGCTTAGACAGATTATCAGACAGTCAAGAAAATAAAGTTAGTGATATCACAGAACTTGCAACATTCCCTTTTAAAGTTTTCAGTCTGGAGGTCAGATCTGTTTCAAGCTCATTGAACTTACCCCTCACCTGTCTAACTGTTCAACCAGACTTACTCCTCATGTCAGCCATCAACCCAGGCTAAGGATTTCTAAAATTTTAGCTAATGATGCTGTCTAGTGATGCACAAGTCAGTAGTTGGAGTTATTTTTAAACCACAATTTGTAAGTAACTACAGTTCTGCTTTAGTCATGAAATAGCACAATATGGCCTCTCTTTATGCTGGGTGAAATGTTTAATTCTTGATGATAGGTTAAACTTTAAAAGATATACTCTATATTTTGTTTGCTTGTTTTCAATTTTGTATCCTATTGAGGAGCAGTAGGTAGTTCAGAGAAACCAAGCAAAGCCAATTCATAATACACAGTACAGAATCATAGATGGGCACTGTCAAATGACAGGGTAAGTGACAATAATTACAGGCAATGCTTGGTAACATGATACTAGCACATGTAATAGTAACTCAGAACTATAATCATCTGAGCACAAAGAAGAAATTATATAAAAGCATGCAAGCTTGAACACATGTATTGCAATCAGTGTACCTAGAAGGATACAGACAAAAGATGAAGAGAACATAATAACACGTATCTGAACAAACTCCAATACAGCTTTAGGTTATAAATTTCCAATTTAAATGGCTAAACTAGCACTAAGGCGTCTATGTAAAGAATTACTATCCTATCAAAGCAGTAGAAAATATTCAGGCGCACAAATTATCAATACATTTTTTGGGGGAAGATGAGTGCTTTTCTTCCAGGCAATATGCGCTGCTAGTGGTAAGATGAGTCTTACTACTTGCCAGGCCAGACTGGGGTCAATCTGCAAATGCGTAAGCCCGGCTTGCTAGCTCATGCATGCGCACTGGAACTGGAAGTCTAGACTTGGGCTTTCAGTTCAAATAAAAAAAAAAGTGAAAAAATAGAAAAAAAATAGACTTTGCTTAAAAACAAAAGATGCTTTACTTTAGCAATAAAGTATTGTTACTTTTAACCACAGCTTGAAACTGAGATGGGGATAGCAATAGGAGTACATTGGCATGGTTTTATCGTAAGTTTTGCAAGGCTTCATTATACATATTACGTCCTAATAGGTACAGCCAATATTACATTTATATATCCACATAATATTCTGTCCTTATTACACTTTTCGCATTGTTAGAAAGTTTCACAGGAGTTTATGAAAACATTTTTTGAGACCTTGCATTTAAAAAAAAAAAAAAAAAAAAAAAAGAATAGAAAATTATACTCACTGATAATTTAATTTCCTTGAAGTGCTCCATGGCAGCCTCACACATGTCAGCTGAGTCAGAGACAACTGAGTGGAGACAGGAAAAAATGTTGTGGCAAAGAGGGTTATTATAAAATCCCAGACTTTGCAGACAGGGTTAAATTACATAAATACTTAGTCAGAACACAGACACACAGGTGCACAACGTGTGTGTGTGTGTATAAAAGGATTGTGGGATCTGGTGGGCGGGGCTTCCGTTGCCAACAAGCCGCCGGACAATAGGCAGGGATTGTGGGCATAGTTAGCTTGTCAGGAAGTCGTGGAATCTTTATTGTTTGTGTTATGCTGAAATAAAACAGCTACTGCTTAAGATGCCTGAACTGAGGAGAGTTTCTTATTAGGTGATTTCTACAATTGATACCCCCATAAGATATGTATTGTGACTCTTCCTTTCTTTGCTGTGTTTGAGTAACTTCCCAAGTTGTCTCAGAAAACATATAAAGAGATAAAATGGGAGGGATTAGTATGGCTGCCATGGAGTACTTAAATTAAATTATATTAAGAGTGAGTATAACATGCTCTTTTCTTCTGTAGACTCCATGGCAGCCATCACGAATGTGATGTACTCAAGCAATAGCACAGGGTGATTCTTCAAAATCAAGCCAACACTGACCAATCAATGCTTATAATATATATATATATATATATATATATATATATATATATATATATATATATATATATATATAAAATTCTTAATTTTGGGTGGTGAAACCGACATACGTAAAAATATTGGATCTTATACTGTTTAACAGCTTTGCCCAGCCACAAGATGATCAGGTGGCTACAGGAGGCCAAGTCAGCTTGTAATTTGCAGAAAAGTTGAGGATTGTTTTCTTGGAATTGAAAGTCTATGGATTTTGGTGTCCTGCGGTGAGACATGAGGAGCATGATTCGTTTTGTAGCCAGAAATTTTGCAACATCTTTGCTTGACTTTGTAGAGGTTGGGTAAAGTGATTCTTGCCTGGGACAATGACAACAGGATGTCATCTGCAAATAGAAAAGTAGGTCTGTGTTTCCCACCTGCACTACATGAATATTAGGGTTAAATCTAATGTGCGAGGCTAGTGGTTCAATCATCAGTGCAACGATCAGAGGACAGCACTTTATCCTCTTGCAATAAATAATATAGGGGATATATGGAACAAGGTTGCCAGAATTTAAACCCTGGGAGTCAAAGGAATGACCAGCAGAAATGCCACCTTCTAGTCTCATACAAGTACTGAAATTGCTCATGCTAGAGGTAGGTATAACACTGAGACAATTCAAATCAACAAGTTTTCCTGGAACTTCTGTGCTCAGTTTACTGAAAATGAACTTAAGTAAACAATTTAGCAACATAATATATTGATATATGCAGACCCACTAAAAAACATTTAATCAAACATTACATTTAATTATGAGACAGTTTATGTTTCAACCATCATGTCTATCCTTCAGCCATTTTTACCAGTGATTTTCACCTCCAAACTACAGGATTTACTATTCAGCAGTTTGCAGAATGACAAGTGAATCAACCTGCGTTGTGCGAAGATTTCAAAACTTTTGCGCAAAACACTTTTTCTTGGAGATTTTCAGCTGTCTCTCAAAACAGGCAGGATTTTGACCCCAGGTGCACTTGAAAAGCATGGCCACTTGTTTTATTTGATAGGTTGTTGAGAAACCATGTGATAGGAGCAAAGCACTTAAAAGTTTGTTGATAGTAAGTAAATTTCAATTTCATGATTGTTGAGTTGTCTTGTGTTATTTTGTTGTCTTGTTACTTATTTGTCTGCTATCCTTACGGTTTGCTGTGTATTTTGATCTAAATCATAGTTGCCAACTCCCGGAAACTTTCCGGGAGAGGGGGCGAGACTGGCGGGTTGGAGGGGGCGGGATGAGGCCAATCGCGTCATTTTGGCCCCGCCCCCCGCGAAACCACAATTTGCGTCACGGAGGCGGGGCCAAAATGATGCGATTGGCCTCGTCCCGCCCCCTCCCACCCTCCAAAATGGCGTGATTCACCGAGAATCGCGTCAAATGACGCGATTCTCGGTGAAATCCGGGATGCGGGAGAAATGCCATCTCCCCCGGGAGCCCTGGAGACTGACCCGAATTTCGGGAGTCTCCCGGACTTTCCGGGAGAGTTGGCAAGTATGATCTAAATCCTATCAGTGTTTTTGTTTTGTATGGTGGTGTGTGTGTTTCCTGTTTTGTGGAAGCAGCATAGGAGGCTCAAGATGGTTTCGATGAGGCAGAATAAGGCTGATGTGGGTAACAAAGTTTGAGAGAAATATCAGATTTTCACATAATGAAAACTGTGTGCTTATAAGTAGCATCATTCCCTGTTATTAGCAGATATTTGGAAGCCAGGCAGCCAGGAACCCAATAATCTGCATATACAGCTATGTGCAGGTGTCTTTAATGCAGTGCATGTAGTGAGGGGCTTAAAGTAGACTGGTCCCCACTGCAGAAAAAAATCTTAGACATTAAGCTTTGCCTTAAAAAAATTACAGAGGAACAAGGTGGTGGTGCTGGTGGTGGTCAACCCTGGTAATTGAATTCACTACATATGAGGAGGAGTTAAGAAACATCTTGAAAATGGATGAAAATCAGAAAGCAATAACATGCATGACTTTGACATGCTGGTGAATTTTTTTTAACTTTTTATTTATGAGTGAAACTGATGAAACTAATCACAATAACCAATATTGAACAGGTAACAGGGTCGTTTCTTCATTTTTTTCAAAAAGAATTTATAGGGATTGGAAAAAAGTGAGGGAGGGGGGAAAGTGTGATGACAGGTATAATCTAGAAACCAATGATATACATAATAACAAGTTAGTGCAAATATCAATATAACAGGAGAAAACAAAGTGAACAAAATGATTGTAGATTAGCAATAGAATACCAAACCTCTGTCACTCACCGGACTGTGAGTGCTTCTTCCCGGACATTTAGGAACCGTGGCCGTCCTCCATCCTGAGGGACTGCGCATGCGCAGCCCTTTCTATACCTCCAGTGTATGTTCCTTTAAACTTAATTGGCAGATCAGGCAACCTCCCTATATTAAGCACCTGTGGTCATCACCACATTGCCTGATCTTGGAGTCTCATTCCCCATGAGTCTCTGAAGGTGTTCCTGTGTTTCCTCGTTTATTCAGCCCAGCTGATTCCTGTGGTTTCCAAGCCACTTCTACCTCTGTGGTTTCCAAACCACTTCTACTACTGTGGTTCCCATACCACTTCTACCATCTACTGTATCATCGTGACTGTGAGCTGATTCCTATCCGCTGCCTCCGTGCACTACAGTCTTCTTACCACTTCAACTTTACCTTGTATCATTGGGACTGTTAGCTGATGCCTATCCGCTGCCTCCGTGCACTACAGTCTTTCATTCACATCCACTCACCTGTTCATGATTGTGACTGCCAGCTGATTCCTATCCGCTGCCTCCGTGCACTACAGGCTTCAACCTGCAACTCGTCTGTGTTTCATCATCGTGACTGCTAGCTGATTCCTATCCGCTGCCTCCGTGCACTACAGGCTTCAACCTGCAACTCGTCTGTGTTTCATCATCGTGACTGCTAGCTGATTCCTATCCGCTGCCTCCGTGCACTACAGTCTTCAACCTGCAACCCGTCTGTGTTTCATCGTGACTGTTTAGCTGATTCCTATCCGCCGCCTCTGTGCGCTTCAGTCTTCAGCCCTTGTCAACTCTCCCGTGTTTCCTGGAGTCTGCTGCCACTATTGCTACCCGCTACTCTCCGTGATCAACTGTTCCAGTTCAACTCTGCTCTGGTGTCCCATCGTTACTGCACCTGCTGGTTGCTATTGGCTACCTCCGTGTTCCCGCAGAGACCCGCTGCTGTTACTTCTCAGCGCTACGCATCCATCTACTGCTGATCCGCTCTCCACGCCTTCCTGGGTTCCCTGCTGGTCTACCTACCTGTGCGCTGCACCTGCTAGACCACCGCTTCACCCATCCAGGGACTTTGCATCCTGCCGGCCTCCTGCCGTTCAGGTATCTCTGCACTTCTGTCTGACTGCCTCCTCCTGAACCACGGTATGCATACTTCCCATTGACTGTGCTGTGTATTGCATACCTTGCTGGACTGTGTTGGTTCTCCTCTGGAGTGTACTATCCGCTGAGTCTATTGCCATCATTGACTGTGTTATCTCATGCTGGATTACTTCAAGAGACTTTCTATATTGGCAGTGTTGTTCAGTCATTTATACATTTATATTGTGCATATTACTGTGGATCAAAGTCAAGGTGCCCGTGTATATATTGTGTTGCAGTCTCTCCCCGTGCACCTCCTCACATATATATTCAGTGGTACAACTTGCTAGTGGCAGACCACTGACTCCTGTTTCCAGTTTCACCTGCTCCAGTATCCTCTCACATAGCAGTGGTACAACTTGCTAACGCAGACCACTGACTCCCCGGATACCTCCACTTGGATTCCATTCCTTCACTCAGACAGCGGTACAACTTGCTATCCGCAGACCGCTGACTCTCATCACCTCCTCGTTTCTGTTGGACATTCCTCCTCACTATAGCAGTGGTACAACTTGCTACCGCAGACCACTGACTACCTTCACGTGTCCTTTGTCCATACAGTTCCTCGTGTATTACTACCTCCATATTGCCAGTGCTGCTAGTCATAGACTTTCCTGAGCATCTCATCATCTGCTATTTCCTGTTCCGTGATCACCCTGCTACCAGAGTACCATATTACCACCTATACTGCTCTGGTAAGCCTATCACCTGGTGATCCCTGGGTAAAGACTCCTAGTGCCCGTGACAACCTCATAGAGACATTCAGTACAGTCCCCTCCTCGGAGGACCCAGGGAACGCTCAACAAAATATCTGCATAGTTAAAAGTGGGAAAGGTGTCCTAAGAGAGGATGGACGATCTCTCATATACCAGGGGGCCCATAGATCGTTGAATTTATGTTGTTTGTGTAGGTAATATGTGATACTCTCCATGCTTGCGATGTGCCAAATAAGGTTCCTAAGGTCTCTAGTGGGGACAGTGTCAGGGTTTTTCCAACTTTTAGCAATTAGAGAATTAGTCGCTGCGAAGATGTGGGAGTTCAGGACAATGAATACTCTGGAACTGGATACATGCTAGTGCAGGGTTTAAATAACCTATTAACATGAGAAGGGGTGGTCAGCAGAGTCAGCTGAATGTCCCGCTTCCATCAGCGAGGCTGTGTCCCATTGTTAGGAAACACACTGTATCCACAACAGCAGAAATATGGACTGGAATGCTGGGAAAAAGGATAGCAATGGGCATCAATAATTCAGATCCTCCATTATTGGAGATAGGGTAGACTGTGTCTCCTAATCCGGTCTCCCTGTTACTGATTAGGGTCTGGCAATTCCAGGCCTCTTAAGAAAGTTTGCCAGGATATGGCCGGTCTCTGCACAAAAGTGACATAGGTTATTTTTGAAGCTTCGATCATGTTCGTCCCGTAACAGCCGTGTGCGACCCAATTGGGTTGCACATGTCTGTTTTCAGTGGGACTTGGAGGTATCTGGAACCTTGGAGCTAATCTTATGGCAGACTGGTGGGAAGACTCCCTCTTCTGAATATGTTCCTTAAAGCGTATATCATTTTGGATGAATATGGAGATTGGAGGATAGTTGTCTGGATGCCAATTTATCTTTGATCTGCTTGGCCAAGCCCTGCCAGAGGGAAGGCGTTAATACCTCGTTGTTCCACTGTACCTTGGACACAAGGGGGTGGAAATTGAACAGCATATTGTTCTACCATGGAGCTGCCTTGATGTAGCTGTAACAGATTGGTGGCAGAAGAAGATACCCAGCCTGGTTTATTTACCACCTTCTTGACTGCCTCTATAAAGGCTAGAGAAGACTGTAAGGTTGAGTCATTCCACTCCCATAATGATGAATCCCAGACATGACCCCTCTAACAATGGTTTAGACTCTAAACTTTAGAGTCTAAACCATTGTTAGAGGGGATGGACCACCAAATAGTTAACTATACTGAAAGCCAATAATGAATCATATTTAATGTCTTAAGTTCAAATTTTAATATTAACAATGTTGTATAGAAAATAATTTAACATGTTCTTCAATAACATAAACAATTATTTTTCCATTCTAAATTTAGAGCTTTGCTCTTTTGGGAGTTTGCTACTTTGGCCTCTTCCTCTACCACCCTTTATGCATGCCTCCTCCTTGGTGGAGTAATGGTAGCACACTATGAATTCTGTGGAATTTGTTAGGTTAGTTTGGGCATTGGTGTGAATACTGAGGCATTTTACTGCACTTTTCATTTGTTGACTAATTTGGCTCAACTGCCAATGTCATTTGGTGGGTGGGGGAGCCTCAGGGCTCCCTAACAGTGCATGTTTTCCATATCTCCTTGCTGGAGCACAGGTGAATTCATTACTGACTGACACATTGTAACAGATCCACAGGTGGTCCTAATTATGTCACATGTGATCCGGAAAACCAGCACTGTTAGGGAGCCCTGAGGACTGGGTTTGGGAAACCCTGGTTTAGACAATATTATTGGCCTTTTGTTTCAATAGAACATTAAAGACACTAATATCATTTTTATTATTATGTATATCTTGTTTTATATTACACCAACATACCCTACATCTATATACAATGCTAGAACTTTTGTTAGGGAATGCCTTATTAGAGGTAATAATCTAATTTCTCTCACACATACCATGACAAGGGTGATAGAGGTAGAGGACAATATCTTTCTCACAAATTAGCTATGCTCTAAAATTAAGGTTAGGTACACACTGTAGAATTTTCCGACCGATGTGTTATCTACGATTGTACCTACGACTGAAGTTCTGATCAGTCGGGCGATTAATGCGTACACACTAGACACAATTTACCTTCAGATCTGTGCTCTTCATCTAGTCTTTAAGTCGTTTAAAGAATGACTGTACATTATTTAATCATTCATTCATTGCTGTCACACTGATTAACCACCTTGTTATAGCTATCCATATATCATAACAAATTTCGTTAGCTTGTGCGACTCTGAAATGAAATATTCAGTCTCAGAACGAATTATTCCATCTACAGCACTCTCTACATTTATTCACATGTTCAGTGCGGCGGTAGTCATTTTCACGATGACTACCACACTGACAAGAATGTGAGCGACATAAAAATAACGATAACTGAGACGGTGACAATACATCTACATACCTTTATATAGATGTGCAACATTTGCGATAGGTGTTATAGCCGTCCCGTGTGAATTGCGAATCAAGAGAAGTCGCCGACTGGTAAGCACATAATTCTGACTGCTGACAGTGCGATTGCCGCCTTTAAGGCGACTTCTCTTGATTCGCAATTCACACGTGACGGCTATAACACCTGTCGCAAATGCTGCACGTCTATATAAAAGATATGTAGATGTATAGTCACCGTCTCAGTAATCATTATGTTTATGTCGCTCACATTCTTGTCGGTGTGGAAGTGATCGGGTATACTCACCCCACCCGTTCATTGCTGGTATCGGCTGAAAAGACCATGGGCTATATTTATTAAACTGCGTGTTTAAAAAAGTGGAGATGTTGCCTATAGCAACCAATCAAATTTAAGCTGTCATTTTGTAGAATGTACTAAATAAATGAGAACTGGAATTCTATTGGTTGCTATAGGCAATATCTCCACTTTTTCAAACCTGCAGTTTAATAAATATACCCCCATGACTCTGTAAACTCTATGGAGGTCATGAATATGAGTGCATACACACTGCATGATCGAAAGGTCATTGGAACGAGATTATTAAACCGTACGACCAAACAAATGAAACGACGATCATTTCTCGTGTAAGTATAAGCACTGACGCGATATCTGACTGAACGGTCGTATATCGGCTGATTGGCCCGATGATTGTCTGAAAAAGCTCCAGTTGTTCCTAGCCTAAGTAGGAAAAATATTTTATTATATCATTTCGTTCTTTACAGCTCTGTTAATAATTTACAATATTTTTTAAAAAACACTTACATGAACTTTTCATTGATTCTCTGCCTTACCTTCATCCCTACCCCCTTTCTCCATATCATTGATTGTATTGTATAATCAACCCTGCTACCTTGCTGTCTACTGCGATAGGCAAGGGCCTATTTTGTTGTAAAGCCAGATTGTGAAGTAGAAGGCAAGCCACCACTATGTCAGCCACCTTTGCAGATGTTTTCACAATCAGGATTCTGTAGGAACCTCAGTGCCTGCTAGGTTTAGTGCCATCTACAAGGAAAAGCTGAGTCTAATGGAACAGAAGGTATTCATCATTGTCCTCTGCAAGGAGCTATGGGCTTTGTGACTTCTGTTACACAGGTCACGGCTCTCCAAGTAGGCACCCAGCTCTCCAAGTAGGCACCCACTCAGTGGAGAGTGCAGGATGGAAGAGGATACAGATGAGATAATGGGCTGGAATACAAGGAAAGTCCAGGTATGCTTGGAAGCAAGGAGACTGGAACAGCAGAGGTGTAACGGTCTGCAGACAGGAGTACACGGAGGTCTCGGTATGCCAAGAAGCAAGGAGACTGGAACAGCAGAGGTGTAACGGTCTGCAGACAGGAGTAAATGGAGGCCCAGGTAAGCTTAGAAGAAGGACACTGGATCAGGAATTATGATAAGGTCTGCAGCAGGTATACACAGAGGTCCAGGTAAGCTTGGAAGCAAAAGGCTGGATAAGCAAGGGTGTAATAGTCTGCAGCAGGTACACACGGAGGTACATGTAAGCTTGGAAGCAGGAGACTGGATCAGCAAGGGTGTAATAGTATGTGGCAGGTATACACGGAGGTCCAAGCAAGCTTGGAAGCAGAAGATTGGATAACAGGAGCCAGGGAAACTCTGAAATAGGTAGAAAAGACTCAAAGATCTGACTATTAATGAATGAAATGAACACAGGTGCTTTATATATCCTGGCCATTAGAGGGCACTAACCAAAGGATATCATAAAAGGACTGTGCAGACCCAGATCAAAGATGGTGGCTGCCAGCATCTGAAACCTGAGTGAATGGTGGGTCCGGTGCGTGTTAGGTGTATAAAAAAGCATGCCACCAGGATTATCAAGGTACTTGAATGTAGTGTTAATGTTATGTTCTATAACACCCCTAGGGTAAATTTATCAAGCTGCGAATTTGAAAAAATAGATGTTGCCCATAACAGCCAATAAGATTATAGCTGCCATTCTGTAGAATGTATTAAATAAAAGATAACTAGAATCCGATTGGTTGTTATAGACAATATCTCCACTTTTTGAAACCTGCAGTTTGATAAATTTACCCCCTAGTGTTCATATGTGCCTCATTATATTTGTGGATTCCACAGAAGCGTAATTAGCCAGGAGCAACACCCATAGCCTGAATCACCTGAAATAGTGCACAGATTGCATCTTACCTCACCATGCCTCCCTGTTCACTTGCCATACCCATACTCTCACCTCGCCCAACTTCACGCTCCTGTCCTCGCACTCCCCCGCGCACCGCTAACCTTGCCAACCTTATCCCCATCTCCCCTCCCTCCCTTTCTCCTGTGCCCTCTGGAATGCTAGATCCGTCCGCAACAAACTCCCCTCTATCCATGACCTCTTCTTATCTAACTCTCTTAACCTTCTTGCCATTACCAAAACCTGGCTCACCGATTCCGACACTGCCTCCCCTGCCGCTCTCTCCTATGGCGGCCTCTCCTTCACCCACTCCGCCAGACCTGGAGACCGCCCAGGCGGAGGAGTGGGCATTCTCCTATCCTCCACCTGTACTTTCAGACTCATTCCTCCTGAACCCTCCCTCTCCTTCTCCTCTTTTGAAGTCCACTCTATCCGTCTCTTCTACCCAATCCATCTCCGCCTCTCTGTCATATACCGCCCCTCTGGGCCCTCCTCCCTTTTCCTTGACAACTTTGCTGCCTGGCTCCCACACCACCTCTCCTCTGACATCCCCTCCATTATCCTTGGCGACTTCAATATCCCTATTGACAACCCCACCGACCCTGCTTCCGTCAAACTCCTTGCCCTTTATTCCTCCCTTGGCCTCTCCCAATGGACCTCCTCTTCTACCCACTGCCTTGGTCACTCCCTTGACCTTGTCTTCTCCCACCGTTGCAGTCTGTCCAACTTCTCTATCTCCCCCTTTCCACTCTCGGACCACCATCTCCTCTCATTCTCTCTCTCCTCCTGCACCCCTCCCCCCACCCAAATCTACCCGGTCCAGGCGCGATCTCGACACCCTTGATCCTGCTATTCTATCCTCTTCTCTCGAAACTCTCCTCTCTCCCCTTTCCACCCTGTCCTGCCCTAATCAGGCGGCCTCCCTCTATAACCAAACCCTCTCCTCCGCCCTTGATGCGGTTGCCCCTGCCCAGCCCATCCACCTTCGCTGCTCCAATCCCCAACCCTGGCACTCCAAACTTACCCGTTTCCTCCAAAAATGCTCTCGTACTGCCGAACGCCACTGGAGAAAATCTCGCTCCCTGGCTGATTTCCTCCACTTCAAGTTTATCCTCTCCTCCTACAGCTCTGCCCTCTCGCTCGCTAAGCAATCCTTCTTTAAATCCCTCATCTCCTCCCAGTCCTCCAACCCCCGCCGCCTCTTCGCTACCTTTAACACTCTCCTGTCTCCCCCACCTCCCCCCCTCCCTTCCTCCTTATCTGCCACTGACTTCACCTCCTTTTTCTCCTCTAAAATCGCGGCCAGCAGACTTGAAATCTCCTCCTCCACCCACTCTTCCGCCACCCCCCCTCTCGCCCTTCCTCCCCCCTCCACTCTCCCCCCAGCCACCAACTCCTTCTCTCCTTCCGCCCCACCTCGGGTGAGGAAGTCCACTCTCTCATTTCTTCTTCCCCCCCTTCTACCTGCCCCCAGGACCCATCCTTTCTCACCTTCTTCGCTCCCTTTCCACCTCCACCTGCTCCCACCTCTTTAATCTGTCCCTCTCCACCGGCATCTTCCCCTCCGCCTTTAAACATGCTCTCCTCTCACCCATTCTCAAGAAACCCAATCTTGACCCCACCACACTCTCTAATTACCGCCCCATTTCCCTTCTCCCATTTGCCTCCAAAATACTCGAGAGACTTGTCTGCAACCGTCTCTCCACCTACCTCTCTGAACACTCCCTCCTTGACCCTCTCCAATCAGGCTTCCGCCCCCTCCATTCCACTGAAACTGCCCTGGCTCAAGTTACGAACGATCTCCTCTTGGCTAAAGCCATGGGCCACTACTCCCTCCTGATTCTCCTCGACCCCTCAGCGGCCTTTGACACCGTTGACCACCCCCTCCTGCTTCACACCCTTCAGTCCATTGGCCTCTCCGGTACCGTCCTCTCCTGGTTCACCTCTTACCTTGCCGACCGTTCCTTCTCTGTTTCCACCTCTGATTCTCTCTCCCCTTCTTCCTCCCTTCCAGTCGGGGTCCCTCAGGGCTCTGTCCTTGGACCCTTACTATTCTCACTATACACCTCTTCTCTGGGTGCACTCATCAGCTCCTTCGGCCTCAAGTACCACCTTTATGCTGATGACACTCAACTCTACCTTTCCTCTCCTGATCTCTCTCCCTCCCTTCTTTCCAGGGTATCCGCATGCCTCTCTGCCATCTCCTCCTGGATGTCCTCTAGATTTCTTAAACTCAATCTTGCTAAAACTGAACTCATTGTCTTTCCTCCCTCTCGTACCTCCTTCCCCTCTGACCTCTCCATCACTGTTGACAACTCATCTATCTCCCCTGTTCCCCAACTCCGCTGCCTAGGTGTCATCCTCGACTCCTCTCTCTCCTCTGCCCCTCACATTCACTCTCTCGCCAAATCCTGCCGTTTCCAGCTTCGCAACATTGCCCGCATTCGGCCCTTCCTCTCCCAGGATGCCACTAAATCTCTCGTCCACTCTCTGATTATCTCCCGCTTGGACTACTGCAACCTTCTCCTTATCGGCCTCTCCCTCTCTCATCTCGCTCCCCTTAGATCTGTACTTAACGCCGCTGCTAGGCTTATTTTCCTCTCTCGCCGTTCCACCTCTGTATCCCCACTCTACCTAGCCCTTCACTGGCTCCCCTTCCCCTACAGAATCCTTTTCAAGCTCCTCACTCTGACTTACAAGGCCCTCGCCAACTCCACTGCTCCCTACATCTCTAACCTTACCTCTATTCACACTCCCTCCCGCTCACTGCGATCGTCCAACGATCGTCGCCTCTCTTCCCCTCTGATTACCTCCTCTCACGCACGTATCCAAGACTTCTCCCGCGCCGCTCCCCTCCATTGGAACAAGCTCCCCGCTCCATCAGAACTTCCCCTAATCTGTCCTCTTTCAAACGAACATTAAAAACCCGCCTTCCAGTCTCATGCCTAAACTCCCACCGGTCGGCTACCTCTCTTTCCCATCCCTTCTTCCCTTCTCCCCCTTCCTCCCGTCTCTCCGTCTCATCCATGTGTCTGTCTGTCTTCCCCTCCCTTTAGATTGTTCGCTCCTTTGAGCAGGGCTCTCCTACCTTCTGTTTCCATCACTTTTAACTGCGCTCTCCAGCTACTCAGCTCACCTCCTCTCAGTCCCTCTGCTCTCTGTCTCCTCTCGCTTCTCTCCGCTCCCCTCAGTGACTCTCAACCTGTCATCTGTGCCCACCCTCTTGGGCCATAGTTACCTGCCTGTACTCACTTTTCCCCTCCCTCCCTCTCTTTCATGCTGTGCCTGAGCCCCCAGAGTTATAGTGCTTACTGTTACTTGTACTGTGCTGTTTCACCTTGTACTGTGCCATTGTTTGTCCTTGTACGGCGCTACGGATACTTTGTGGCGCCCTATAAATAAAAATTAATAATAATAATAATAATACATTTAACTAATATATATTCCACATATTTTCGGCACATCAAACAAGGTTCAAGACCAAAGTAATGATGGTTTTCACATACCCATATCAATCTTTGCCTTGTGGTGAGGTGGTCTCAGATAATATGTGTGTAATTTATAGCTAATAAGACATGAGGTAGTCCTGAGAGCATATAGAACGCTATATATAACTCATTCAACTGTGCATGCTGGCAGCGGATGCAGATATATGCATTCTTGGTGCACTAAACACTTGAAGATGTTGCCTGTGTAATTGTATCTGGATCACTTATAAATAACTTATGATATAAATTTATTAAAATTAAATTGCGCATAGCGCTTATTTATATAATTGCAAATGTACTTATTTTTGATATTGTGTGTATGTTGGTAAAGGAGATATCTTTATTTGTGAACCAGGAGAAGAAAGGCATTTGTTTTAACTTTGCTAGAGGAAATGCATTATATATCTGATACACTAAGCCTTTGTTGAGGAAGTCTTTTGTGTATCTTGGAGTAGTGAAATTACTTGTTTATGGTTTTGTAACTTTCCTTTGGGAATGTGTATTCTGCAGATGTCTGAAGAAAGGAACCATGTTAATCTCATGTTAATTAGACCTTTTAATGGGTGGCATAGGCGGTCCATCCTGTCACAGTAATGCCTACCATTTGTGAGCACACAAATTAAAATGCCAAAAAAAATGGGTGTTTAAATCATACTGACTTTCTAACACTGATGTTGACAGGAGAAAACCACTGCTCTGCCCACTCAGTGGCTGTATTAGAAGCCGACAGTGTGGTTTCAGTATGAAATGTTTCAGCTCATCAGCACTGGAACAAGAAAACATTGCAGCTATGTTGTAGTCCCTGGCATAAGTTCTGTTGGTTGGGGGGAATGTTGGGTAAGAATTACAAATCAGATGGTGTCAATATTTAATTAGAAAATGTTGAGGTCAAGGCCTGGGCCCCTGTTAGAAGCAGGACTAGTATTAGTTCAATCTGAATGAAAAGTTGGCTAGTATCTTCTACAACCAATGAAATACTTAAAACCACCTTTATTTCCATTACGACGAAGCAGAAAAAATAACAACGATCCACAAATAGTGTTAATATGAACTGGGTGACATTTAAAAATATATATATATTTTCTTATATACAACTAAACACCACTATAGTAAAAGTAACAAAAATACAATATTTGGTCTTACTATTAACAAACGTATTATCTCAGTGCATAGCTATGATGAGTAATGTTTTGTTATTTCCCAATTCTAATCCACACCTTAAATAATGAACAGAGTAGGAGAAGGCAAAGACTAATAACACCCAACCATTTAAAGCGGCATTACTTTCATATTTGTTGTTATGAGATTAATGTCCACACTCCCTGAGGGACAATAGGATTAAGCCCATACTGCTATAAATAGCAATGATTGGCATGAATGAGCCAACACGTCCATGACGTCGCCGTCCTGATGACATCACGCGTGATATCCCAGTACTCTTTCCCTCATGTTATCGCAGCTGAACCGCCCCTCCTTCCACAACTGCCTTGTGCCAGAGCCAATAGGAGGAGCTGCTCGCTAGACTGGCCTATGGCGTGCAAGGGTTGCCAGTGTACTCCGTGCGATGCGGAAGTTGGTCCCAAGCAGAAGGACGGGCGGACCGGAAGACATTAGGATACGCGGGGATGTCCGGCTGGGGCACTGGAGTACCCGGTATCCCGGGAGCCCCACGGAGCTGAGCAGACGGAAATTAGGCGAGCGCCCGGTGATCGGGCGTGATCTCCGCACCAGCCATGAGTGAGTGCCGGGGAACCGTGTTATTGTTAGCGGAGGGGAAGTGATTGTTAGCCGGGCGATGACAGGCTGCTCTCTGTAGGGCTGGTGTGTCAGAGGAACTGTGTGAGGTGCGGGGCTGCCCCAGAACTTCTGGAGTTATGTACTGAATGGGGTAATCATTTGCCCTAAGTACCCATGTCCTGAAGTGTAGTTATCACCCCCCCCCCCCCCTCCTCTCCCCTTCCAGAGAGCAGGGTGTCAGGACAGCAGCTGTCACATCAGCAAGTCATTGAGCCATTGCTTGTACTAAATTGTGGTTAAACACAAAAAAACTCAAGTCTGTTATGGTGTTGCCATGGTAATATGCACTGTACTTTCTTTCCGTATGTGATGATGGACATTGTTACATTTAACTTAAACATGTCTTCCTCTTGTAATATGCCTTCGCTTTAAATTGCAGTTGATAATCGTATTCACTCTTTTATTGGTGGTTTTTATTTTTATTATGTCGACAAAACAACCTGTTCCAGATGATCTAATGTGCTTTTGAAATGGCCATTCTATTTTTGTTTTTCTAGTTTTGTGTGGTATTAAAAATGTAATGTTGCAGAACTTGTTAAGTGAATATTTCAACTTGGTCTTTAATAAGGAAAGTATTCTGTGGTGGTAGTATAGTGCTGGAGCTTTAGATGCCTGAATGCTTGTTAGAGTATTTCAACTGTACTTCTGAAAAATTCCAGAAATTAGTTTTTTGTTTTTCTATTAACCGTTTTTTACAACATTGATGGTTTTTTATTTGTAGAATAATGCAGAACAATTTTCCAGTATTGATAAAGTGGGTGAGAAACACAAGTTGTTCACTTAGTGAAAATGGCTAATGCAGAACTGTACTCTGTAACATATTTGAGGAAGTTTGGACAGTTTTAATTTTTTTTTTTCATGGTTCTCCATAAAGGAAGTGTTTGTAAGGTACTGCTGAAAGACTGCTGCCTGACTTAGTATTTTTAGCCCATCATGGCATGTTGTGCATAAATATCATTAACATTCTAAAAATTAACATCTTCTTTTCATACACTTCTTATTGTATCAAACACTGGCGGTGGTGGTTATTTTGTAGACCATACTAAAAACATACAATTAAGTAACATGTAGCCTTCTATGCCAAACTATTTCACATGTAGGAAAAATGATGACCAGATGGTTTAAAAAGTACTCTTATTTTAATCATATTTTCCCCTTTGACACATTCTTAGGAAAAATGCTAACAATACATGCTTGTATATAAGTTAATATCTTAGTGGAGAGAGAAGGGGGGGGGGGGAGGTTGGAAATGGATGGTTTTGATTTTATTGTAACATCAACAACAAAATTGTTATCTTTGTGTTTGCACTTCAGTGCTTGCTCATTGTAATACTGTAACTTTAGTTTGAAACTACTCCCCTTAATACAAATAATACAGTGCCAAATGTTACAGCTATGTCTTGCTTGTTGTAAGTGGTCTTTTTTTTTTTTTTTTTTTTTTTTTTTAACCTTCTATGAAAAAGAAACAAAAAGATTGAGATCCTTTTTTGATCTTTGATGCCTTTGCTTGGCATTGAAATACAGTCTTCTTTGGTTTCGCTGCATCGATATTGTTCTATTTTTGTATTGTGCTTGCAGTATGTGCATATATAGGGTATCTGAATCTGCATTCTTACCCATAAAATGTCCTGTAAATATCCCTCTCTTTCAGGGCTGGGGGAAGGTTGGTGGTGATCCATATCTTTGCAATTTAACAAAGGTAGAATACTTTCTTCAAACTGCACTTATCCCACTAATGGTCCTGTGTGTCGTGGTGTGGTGTTACTGTTTTGCATCACTCTGTATTATCACAAAAACAAATTTTCCTTGTTCTACTTGGTAATTGTCTTGTGCTTTCTGTGAAGTGTCTGTCTATTTACAAAGCAGCATGGTCATATAGCTTGCTTGGTTCACTGCGCTGGAATAATGACATCCAGAAGACAAGTGAAGTTTTGTGTCCTTTTAGAAATTGCATTATTTTGAGGCTTTGTTTTAACAATACAATTGCTGTATTCTGTGTTATAGTTAAATGTGAAATAAACGTTTTTTGTTTTTATCAGGATCTTAGTGTAGCCACTTTTTAATGGCCTATTCATGTGTGTTTATTTTTTTTTCTGTTTGTTTAAATAAAGCATAGGGTTGGTGGAATTGGAGGGAAGGCTGCCAAAATGATTACGTTTGCACTCTATTGAGTTCTGTTTACTTGCATGGCTGTTATGCCAACATCTGAAAAGAGCTTTTTATTCTGCATGTTTTCTCCAACATTTCAGTTTTTCATTGCATGGGATGATCAGTGTTCCTACTCAATGCATTTCACTTTATACATAAAACTTTTCATGCAACCTGGCTGTTATTCTCCACTTCATATTGTGCTGCATTGTCAGCTAGTGTTACTGGTATTATCATTTGTCACCTTATGTGTAATGATGTGGTTTAATGGAAATAATTGATTTGTGTATTTATGAAATATTATCTATCCTGCACATTAATACATTGTTTTGTTTGCTTTAAAACAATACATATTATCTGTACCGTGCTTCAGTTCTAAAAAAACATTTTTATTTATCTCTTAGGTATTCTTCATTGGAACCTATAAGGGATACTTCTCTTCAGCCTTTTAGAGAAAGAAGTATAGGTCCACATTTAAAGTAGTTAAAATGTTCAAATTTGCACTTGGACAAACAAAGTTGCTATGTAAGGGGTGCAAATGCAATTTTTATTAAAACTTATTTTTTCGTGCAGTACTTGCATACTGGGTAGTTTTTATTTCTACACTGATTTAGAGTTATGCTATAATTCGCCCCTACTCTAAGCTCAGCATGGTTCTTCTATAGGAATGTTCTGGCGCTAATGATGAAAATATATCTAATGAAGTTAAACTAGAAGATAGCAATGCAAATAACAATCTCTACAATATGATAGAAATAACATAATTTGAACTCTATTAGTTTTATCTGAAAAATGATATGTGACACTTCAGTGATTCTAACAATGTGTTTTTAAATAAAAATATCAGTCCATTTACCGCCTTACAAGATAAAACCCCGGAATCAATTTAGTTCAACTTCATAAAAAAACACGTCATTGTCAGCATTTGTTAATGCACTTACTGGAAAGCTATTTCCAATAAGTCTGTAGTCTAATTTCTTTAGTTGTATTCTACAATCTTGTTTGTTCCACCGTGCTTTTTATACTTTACTGTGTGGTTCTACTCCTAACTAAATGAGGCCTGCAATCTATTATACATAATTTGATACACGAATGGAAGATATTGCTTATGGCTATGTGTTAGGGCATATGTTTTGTTGAAAGTTAGTAAAAAAAAAAAAAGTAAATAAAAAAAAATAAGTAGTACTAATAATTAGAAAATGAAATCTACATAATATGCACCCTAAGACTCTACTGACATGGGAATAGGAGTTCTATGGCTAACAGAGATAAAGCAAGATAAACCGTTCTGCAACACCAAGTGAACTATAAACATTTTTTTCTCCAAGCAATGAATAAACTATTTGTATGCACACTGTAAATTTTTCAAATTCTGTATTGACCATTTCTACTGTTTTTTTTTTTTCTCTTCACTGTTCGCTAAATTTATAGCTTTTATTATAGGGATCTTTAGTCAACCTATGGTAATGATGTGCTAGGTACAGTTCTGGCCAATGTGGTACCCTTTAAAGCTACACTACCACATAACTGACAGAATACCTATGTTTGCCTCTTTTAAACATCTACTGACAGGCCAGATATGTGAAACAAACCACAGAGCCGTGGGGAATACATATTCATAGAGGAGCTCTAAGGAGGGGAGTGAACAAGCTGCTGCATACATGTAATGTAGCCTCAGGATTACGTAAAACTTTTTTTTTTTTATTTGAAAACTCAATTTTCTACATGTTTAATTTCAGATTAGCCGTGCAATATATATTGGGATTTTTATAAAAATTGTATTTTTTTTTATATAAGTTAAACTTTTTTTTATGCTGTTAAAAATCTCTGCACAACTGTTAGTCATAGTCAGCATACTATACATAGTGTTGTAATGATTTTGTTACTTGTCATTTGCTGACTCCATCACTGATCACAATGTTATCAGGCACTGAAAACGACACGACTCCAGCGATCATAGCTGCAATTCGATGCATTTATTAAACAATTTGTTCAGGTTTTTCCCCCTTTCAATATGTGTTTTTTTTTTTTTTTTTTTTTTTATTATTTATGTGATCGTACATTAGTGGTCTTAATTGCCATCATTGCATATAGCACTGTGTGGATGGAGCAGGTGATCCATATGAATGTGGTCCGTGGTTGCTATGTAGCTGGGGACAGGGCTGTATATGGACATCACTGTCCATGCTATAACTGGCAGGTGGGTAAGTAGAAGTCATAAAAAAAGCACTCTAGTGAAAAATGTTCAGGGGGTGAGTCTATAAATATTAAGTGGAGATACTTGTTTCTGTTTCTACACAAATTGCTGTGTGAGTTCTCTTCTAAATATCCTTCAATGTCTAATTCTTCACCATTGAATTCTGATTATTTAGTCAATTATTAACAAGCACTTTTCCAATTAAGGGTATACAATTCTAAAATTATTGATTTGTCACAAGTTTGTTATTACAAAATTAGCATTACCATGCTTGTTAGCCTCTTGAACGCACGATGTAAAAAGTCTCAAATCTCAATGATAATAAAGAATTGTCTTGTTTAGAGTGTGTTTGCATTTCTCTTTTAACAGACTGTGAATAATAATTTCTGATCATTGAACCAATAAAAATAGCTTCTGGAAAATTGTGTCTGGCCTTGTTGCACCCAGTCTTTGAAAGTTTGTGCTGTTGGATTACATCTGTGCATGAGCAGATACCAATGGGCCCAATGGCAAGATGTTTACTTTAACAGTCAAATTCCTTCTTTCCTTTGGCCTGATCGAGACATCTGAGAGTCTTCCATTTCACTGAATCCTGACCATGTCATTTCTTCCTCTGTTTACTCGTGTTTTGTATCATATTCTGAATGCTAGTTTGTTACACTTTATTGATCTCTGTTTATAAATTGTTCTCCTTTTATGAAGCATGCATGCACTGCCTTTATTAGCTGTAAGGAGTGCTTGTCGCCTATAAACAACTACAAAGTAATAGATATCTGAGAAGACAACACCTAACCAAGCATATTTGGCATGTGCGCAATGTTAGATCTATATATATCTTCTAACTTCAATTTTTTACAAGTTTGCATGAAGTTGGCTGTATTCTGGGTTACTATGCGCATTAGTATGCTCATACTGGCATGAGCATACTAAGTGTCAGCCTGAGAAACTTTCTGTGACACATAAACAAATAGCACGTTAAGGTGCTCATATATGCAGAGACCTATGTGTGTTGCCAGATATGAAAGATAATGGCGTTTCGGTAGTCTGAACCCTATGGAGCACATTTGGCCTTGTCACTCGGTATCTGCCGTTCAATGCAGTCATCATTTTTTCCCAATGTCACAATTGATATTTAGAAATTCCAATCACATGTTTGTTCAGATGGGTAGTATCTTTTGTACCACTTATTGTAACTTGCATGTAATTAGGCAAAAATAAACACATTAATTTGATGGCAGAATTGCAGCTTGTGGGGGCACATTTTACATTAAATGAAGGGCACAGTACCAGGAGACATAAGCGCTTGCACTGGTAGCTCCAGACATCATACAGATATGACATACGTTAAACAAGGACATGGCTACAATTGAGCAAAATAATAAATGCATGGTTGCAATTAACGTAACAAATCGCATGGAATACAGAAAAAATTGAGCATCAAACATGTCAAGGAGCATATAACGTAGATGTATAGTAGACAATCATGAGACTTTAAGGTAAAGAGGACCGTGAGAGCTTTCACTCTAGAGGGCAGATAAATAAATACAGTAGGATCAAGTAAGGAAAATTTATTTGGGGATGTGGAACGACGCAGAGCAATTGGTGAAGTAAAAGTACATAGCAGTGGAGCATTTAAGCACCTTATAGTAGGTAGAAGATTATCATTAATTGTAGAGTAGATTCGTTGAGTTGCAGGAGCCATGCTTAGATAACAGTAATAATGGTGTAAAGTTGGTGCAGAGGCCTAAAATGTGTGGGGGCCAAGATGGTGCAGGTTGAGGTCTGGATAGTGGAAGCGTGGATGGTGCAGAGGACCACATGGTTCTTCTGAGGCCTGGGTAGTGTAGAAGCCTAATTGGTGGGAACTGGATGGTATGTAGGTAAGATGGTTTGTCTGAGTTGTTGGGGATGAGGCCTGGATGGTACATATTCATTCCAAATAAGATTGAAAGTTTCTGTTGAACAGTACACTAATAAGTGGTAGTAATAGTATGATTGCTTAAATTGACATGTTTGGTTATATTTGCTGTGATATATTTGAAATCTGCTCCTATAGTACTACTTATTTAAGTATATATTTATGTCATTCTCTAAGATCCTAAAGTAAGAGCAACCATTTTTTGTGTTTGTATTTCTTTCTGACACTCTAATAGAAGATACAGCGCTCTAACTCTTATATTAGCTTCAGTACAGAAGACAAAATCGGACAACACAAAATTTATCTAAATTTAATAAGTTAATAACCATGCAACCAATAAAGTTAAAAATTAAGAGCATAAAAGATTGTATATAGCAAACATATGATCCAAAAAGCATTTCATTCACAGGAGCGTTGTCCTCTATATGAGTATATAATTTTTAAACAAATAACTCTTAATTTATATATCAAAACATTTTGCAAACAGCATAATTGTTAAAGTCTTCTCACAAATAACCACAGCAGGCTTCTTATTCTAAAACAGTGTCTTTTCTTAATTGGCTATAACCTGTATGTAGCAAATGTTGGCTTGAGACAGCTGTAATACCTTGATCATAAAGCACTGAAACAATCTGTTCTTTCCATATAACGATTTCATTCTGTAACAAATGAGTCAGTTAAAAAAAAATGTTTAAAGTTTTTAGCTACTCCAGCCCACAGGACAGCTACATCAACAGACACATTTTATTGTGTCTTTTAATAAAGAAGCTTCTGTGAGAGGGAGATGCAATGGATCTGATTTATCCTTAAAATGGTAGGTGTGTTCTAATAACTGTATTTTAAAATGAGGCTTTAATGTTAATTAGTTTAAATTTAAAATACCAGTACACTTTTAGTATAAATATTTTCTATCTATTGTTCTAGAAGTTATCCACAATACAAAGTAGTCACTCCCAGTACAAACGTTTCACCAGAAGCTTACTCATGCTGTGCAATGTGACCTTTTACTAGAGATGCTCAATGACCCATGTGAAGTGATTTTGGCACCCACTAACACTAATTTCAAGTCATTTGCAGTCAATTTTGACCATCTCACAGGTCACAATATTATTTTCATACACTTTCAAACAAAGATTGCAGCAGTTCTTGCCAGTGATAAGAAAAAGGCCATAGTCATGCCTGGGCATAAGACCAAAAATCCACCTCTTATATGTGTAGTTATTTTTACACAAATCCTGACAACAGTTGTCTAGCCATTTGTAGCGTTTGTAAAGCCACACTCAGTAGAGGTAGGGATCTTAACCATCTAGGATCCTGATCCATCTTACGGCATTTGAAGAGTTCATGGAAAGCTGTGGGGAAAATCAGAAACTTATGATAAAAAAAAAATAACAACAAGCAGTCCAGCATCTTCTACCTTCCTTATCTCCGCTAGATCCCAGCACCTGCTATCCATACCCCCAACACCTTCATCATCAATATCCTCACAAGTGATGGGAATTAGTCCTGCATCTAAGTTGCCAAGGCTAGATGACTCTTCCACTAACCATGATTCCTCTGAAGAATTATTGAGCGTTAGTCCCGCTGCTGCTAGTGGTCGATCTTTAACCCAGAAGAATACTACTAGTAGTTTAAAACAATTGACTGTTAAACAATCCTTTGCAAGAGGAAGAAAGTAAGAAAGCTGTCACCGAGTCGCAAAGCGGATCACAGGCGCCATGGGGACTATGCTAGTATTAGATCTGCGTCCAATATCCACTATTAATGCAGCTGGTTTTAGACAGTTACTTGAGGTTTGTCCCTATTACCAAATTCCATCACACCATTTTACTAGAAAAGCTATTCCTCACCTCTACCAGAAAGTTCGTAAAAATGTAATTATTGGGCTACAAAATGCCATTCTACCCACTGTACACTTAACCACAGATATGGGGATAAGCGGAACTGGGCAAACTAAATATTATATGATTGTGACAGCCCACTGGGTTGGTGAGAGAGAGTGTGCAGACACGGTTAGCTTGAGTCAAGTGATTGCCTTATTTATACTTTTTGAGAAGCAGCTTGAGAAATTGAAAGATGAAATTAAACTAAGCAAATCCGCTATATTGTAATTGTAGATCTAGGACTTAATTTGCTTCACCAGGATCCAAGAGCTATCAACATCTTGTAATGACGTCTCCTCCTTTACTTTCTCTGGCAACTGCTTCTCGGAAAAAACTTTGCTTTCCCAAGACACCCAGTGGTGATGCAGTAGAGTCAGCAGAACATTTTGACATTTGCTTTGCTCTAAAAGAATTGCCCAAAAATCGTGACAGCTCTGCCATAAAATGAATTACAAATTCCATGAGGAAGGCCATTATCGGCAATTATATCAAAGTACACAGACTTCTATGATGGTGGATTCCAGCGGGGATGAATTAGTATTGTTTGAGGAAGATGTACCCAATGATGAGGGTGAATATGATGACAGTGTAGATTGCAGATGCTGAAATCTAGCTAAGAGAAGGGAGCTACCTAATGCTGGTATGCCTGGTAATATTTTGGGTAGAATGGTATCTTGGCAATTTTATGTTTTTCTACAGTAAACGTTCACCTTTTTTAGAGAGGTTTGTTTTTTTTTTCTTTAAAAAGGTACAAGCTTTTTATTTACATTTTTGTTTCCCAGACTTAAAACCACTATGCACTTGAACATAGGCTTTAGCACATGAGTTAGAGGGATTAGTATCATCATGACTGGGACTGGAGAGTAACAACAACAATGTCACCCCTCCTGTTTCTGAGTGAGCTATGGTACAGTAAAATGTAACTGCAGATTTAGACCAAGCTAGCCAGCCCTATAATTTCTATTTCGGCAATCACTCTTAGCAATGAAGCACTCCACTTTTTCTGTTACCTATATAAAGAAAAGCCTGCAAGGACTAGTATTTGTATTTCAGCAATGACTCTTGACAACGCAGCTCTCCTTTTTTTGTGTTACCTATATAGCACAGTAGAATTGGACTGCAGAATTACATCAACCCTGTAAGCACTAGTATTTGTATTTTTCTGCAATGAGATTTAACACTGGAGCTATGTAGCTCTCCTGAATGTCACTGATTACTTTGTTAAACACTGCTACCACCCTCCTCTTTCCGTTCTCTAACTGTGCCTGCCCAACTACTCTATGCTACCCCTTCTGTATCCCTCTCTCAAATGGCACTAGATCGCTGTGGAGGGCGGTATTTATAGATTCCAAAACTCGCGAGATTCGACGACGTCACAATTGCAATTTGCTTCATTTTCGGAGCGAAATTACTGAGCCGCCTCGGCTCCCCTAAGTTCGGGTGTGTTCGGCTTTCCAAGGAACTGAGCCTGAGCATCTCTACTTTTTTAGAGGATTGTTTCCTATATAATCTGATGTCGAAGGGGTTGTTCAAATAAAGCTAATAACGATGTACTGTTTGCTCTACAAAGTAAAATGATAGCACTTCCATTCTCTCACTAAGGTCTCTGTATTTTTGGGACCTGATAATTTTTTTTTTTTTTTTATGTATTTTCCCCCTTTTGTTATTTTCCTGCTACTCTCTATGCAAAAACAAGCTTGGAATGGTACAGTTTCAACTACAATTTTGTATTTTGACCCTTTTGGCCGTGAAGGCAAATTTTAGGATTGCGGCATGCTAACAATGATCAGTATTACTGTCTCGCAGTGACTATTTAGCTGGGTACGCACTGATGTGATTATCGTGCAGATACCATGATAAACTACCATTTGGTCAGATAGTGCAAGAGTGTACTCACATGATCATGTTTTATCATACCAAAGCACATTGTATCGTTTGATTTGGTTTTCTAAACTTACTAAAACTCGCGACCAAAGATGGAATGATGTCAGGCAAATTTGAAAGTGTGTACGCACTCATAACCAGCAGTGTTGCAGATCTCTGAAGAGTGTGTTCAGTCACAACCTCTTCAACAGTTGGTTATGAAAGATAAATAACACAGATCCTGAAGGTAAATCGTGTAGGTGTGTACACATAATTCTGCATACTCATTTGGACTTTCAATCATTGGTAAAATCATTACAGAAATCACATCTGAAGTAAGATTGCATTAGTGCATTCCCAATTTTACTGTCTCGCAGTGCTAGTGCCATGGTTTCCATTCCAACCAGTGTTTTGTTGTGGAGTTTGTATGTTCTCCCCGTGTTTGCGTAGGTTTCCTCTGGGTGCTTTAGTTTCCTCCCACAGGCCAAAAACACACTGGCAGTTAGTGTTATGTGGTGAAGAATTTAAACTGTAAGCTTCACTGGGACAGATACTGCCCACCTTACACTTTTTTTTTTCTCTGGCGTTTTACAACTCAACAATAATAATAATGTTAAAACATTTACTGTAAAACAATTGATAATATATTTTGGTGCTATATAAATAAAGGATAATAATCACTGGGCAGCACGGTGGCTAAGTGGTTAGCACTTCTGTCTTACAGCACTGGGGTCATGAGTTCAATTCCCAACCATGGCCTTATCTGTGTGGAGTTTGTATGTTCTCCCTGTGTTTGCGTGGGATTCCTCCCATACTCCAAAAACATGCTAGTAGGTTAATTGGCTGCTATTAAATTGACCCTAGTCTGTCTGTCTCTGTATGTGTGTGTTTGGGAATTTTAGACTGTAACCCCAATGGGGCAGGGACTGATGTGAGTGAGTTCTCTGTACAGCTGTACGGAATTAGCTATATAAATTGATGATAATCATGTTGTGCCTGGGTGCAGTAAGCTCTAGGAATGGTGCAGGGACAGTTGGTGAGTACTACTTCTTCTTTCTTTTTTTTTCGGTAGACAACCCATTTGAATATGTGTACCAGTGCCATTTCATTTTCCTTAAAAGTGTACCTAATGCTAACCATTGGAAGTCTGTCTTGGCACTGGATAAGCTATAATTGTCAGTCGGCTGATTTTTGTGTAGCTTTGAATTGATTTGATTTGCTGTTGATGCCTGGGCCTGGACATGTAAATGAACATCTGCAAGAGCTTTGTCTCTGGTTACTCACTATCAACTGCCGTAGCTTGCAGCATGACCATACTTTTGGAGCCAGACCAGGCATGTAGAAACTCTGCTGATTGTAAGATACGTCTACTCTGTAACTAACATACCGTACCTTAAGCAGTGTAATGTTTAATTTCTCCTGCTACATTCATTTGGATTTCCTTGTTTGCAAAATATTTCTCTTTTTGAGCAAAGTTTCTTTTAATAACATTGCAGGAGAGCAGCCTTTTTGATTTAATGTCTGTTCATAGTTTAGTGATCTTGGGACAGGTTGAAAACGCATACATCGATAAAGAATTGGTTGGCATATAGTAGAAGTGTTCAAGCTTAATTCTATTTTAATTTATTTGTGAATTTAAAAGCAGATGTGAGAAGTATACTCATTTTATAGATTTAACCCATCAATTTGGAAATAATATCATCATCATCATCATTTATTTATATAGTGCCACTGATTCCGCAGCGCTGTACAGAGAACTCACTCACATCAATCCCTGCCCCAATGGAGCTTACAGTCTAAATTCCCTAATATAGACACACTCACACACAAACAGAGACAGACAGAGAGGGAGAGACTAGGGTCAATTTTGATAGCAGCCAATTAACCTACTAGTAAGTTTTTGGAGTGTGGGAGGAAACCGGAGCACCCGGAGGAAACCCACGCAAACACAGGGAGAACATACAAACTCCTCACAGATAAGGCTGTGTTCGGGAATTGAACTCATGACCCCAGTGCTGTGAGACAGAAGTGCTAACCACTACGCCACTGTGCTGCCAAATAATAGGGAATATTTATAGGCCAATCTTGTCATTGGTTTTAAATTTACAAATATATTGAAAAATAAACTTGGTCTATTCAAATTTGGTCCAAGCGATTATTTATCCAAGTATATGTGTGTGTATATATAGCTCAGGCCTAACCTATTCAAGCACTTGGTAGCAGTGGGTATCTGAGACAGCCCTACCAATTTTAAAATGTGTAGTCTGCTCTCACAGAGAGCCAGCAACACATGGTATGTTGTGGTAGTATGCAAGTGACTCCGACTCATTCCATGATATCCGTGAAGCTCCCAGTGTGAATCTTGCTCTGGCACTCTGCATTCTCAGTGTCCGATGAATGACACAATAGAGCGGTTGGCTTAAACTGCCTAAGCACATAATATGCTACTTTATTTTTGTTTGCTCCAGCAGATAAATATTGGAGGTTAACTTAAAGTGTTGAAATTAGTAGGAATATTTTTATGGGGGGATCTTAATCCCTTTTATTTTTTTTTAAATTTAAAAATAAGGTGAGGTTAGCTTTAAATATATACTTGATAAGAATAGACTAAAAACTGCATCAGCAGAAAATGTACAAACTGGTGAAAATAGAAACAGCTAAAAGTTTATTGTCAAATCTTAAAAACCTGGCCATACCCAGGAAAACAGTGGATGGCTGGTTTTATTCTGAATAACCATTGATTATGTGAGCATCTGTGTAATAGCAAAAAGCTGGACAAGCATTTCAGGTCATACTGGGACTGTTCATTTGCACAAAATCGCATTCAGCTAACACGTCAATGAAGAACATTCATGCAGGTTTCCAACCACAGTTTCCATGTGTAAACACACTATGTTCCAGTTTGGTGGTGATAAAGAGTCTTTCACTTCTACTCACTGGCTGTTCTATACTAATGGAGAATGTAGAAATGTTCACAATAAAACTGTTCTCAAACTTGCAAATGTTTCTAAAATATTTTAACTGTCATTTGTCTGAACATTTTACATGAGCCTGAAACGAATATAGAAAGGTTGTTTATAATGTTGTGTTTTTTTTTCTCCCTAAAAATTACATCCATTACATTTGTTTGTTGCTTATCTTTCACATATTTTTTAAAAAAATGTCCATCTATCTTTGTTCTTAAAAACCGTTTTGTCATATGAACGCCCCTCCAAGGACCCACACTAACTTAAATGGCAGATTGATGTGGTGGGGGAGGGGGTATGCTTGACCTCAGGATTGGGAGGCCGTCATACTTCACCTTCCAAAACCTCAATTTTCATGAAAATCCAGTGTGCTCACAAGATTTAGTACCTGGTATCTTGATTCCCATAAGTTTCATCTCCAATTTCCCAATTCCTCTCCTCATTGTTGGTGGCTCTGTGGTGGCATGGGCACTTTGTCTGATTTTTGGGGGCATTGTCCGAAATCCCTCGTTGGAGGGGAAATACACAGCTTGAGTTGATCGTCTCAATCACCAACATTATAATTTCTGACTCTTTATCCTACTCTTTGCTAGCCTGCTGTGTACCTGATGTTTCTAAGTTGATAACTCATATCCTCAGTGCCACAAAATACCAAATTGCTCTATTTTGGAAGAATCCGGACCCACCTCCTATTCTCTGGCAAGTTTATTGTATGGAATGTATCTCTGGTATCCTCCACCATACTCCTAATAAATTTGCCTACACTTGAACCCTATAGACAGAGTGTGGCCGGGTTCCCGAGTACCGGCCGCCACCACAAGTGCGGCAGCCATCTTGAAATTGACTGGCGCCGGGAGAGTTAATACCCGGCGCCGGAGGGGGTAAATCACCGGCGTTAGGCGCTGCGTGAACTGTATATTTTATAGTTTAAATGTAATAATGTAATAATGTGGTTTAATGTGCAATGTGTATAATAAATGTATAAAGTGATTATATATGTGTGTGTGTAAAATAATAAAGAGCACTTACCCTGTGCTGGGAGAGCCCTGGATCCCCTTCACTCTCCGGCAGCCAGCTTCAGTGGCTGCTGAAGGGACTTGGCATCCAGCCTCCTGGAAGCAAATGGGTCCCAAAGGTGCAGCACCTCCGGGGGGTCCCAGGAAGATAAGTTCCTAGTTGGAGTTCAACTAGCGACAGGCCAGGGACTGCTGCCCCGGGATCTGGCTGCTCTCTCCTGGTACTAATTTCTGCCAGGGAGCAGCGCCAGAACCCGGAGCAGGGTCCCTGGATGTAACTTTGGGCGAGAGATTTAAAAGCTAAATCTCTCGCCCCAGACAGGCACCAGGAAAGGAAAGGCACCCTGGCAGCTTGTGGATGCAAGGGAAGTATATAAAAAAAGCAATCAGTTATGCAATATATGGGGAAGATGATTGCATTTAAATGTATTTTGTCATCACTATAATCTTTGTATTTTTGTATATCTTTTTTTCTACCCCTTTTCAGAAATAGGTGCTTATCTAATTTTTATTTTTGTTTTTATTTAATTTTTAATTCAGTATATATTATAAAATATATATATATATATATATTTTATAATATATTTGACCGATTTAATTACTACACTTCATCCTTAAACTTATTTCCAGGGACCCGTTGCCACCTTTTTGTAGCTGTAACTACATCTTGCAAACATGGCTTGTTGGGAAAAATTCTCTACCCTGATTTCCTGTATCAAACTAGGCAGCTGAGAGAGTTTTCTACCCCATTTCATCAACCTCTTTGCCCCACACCCAGCTCCTGCTCCTTGAAGTCACTGTCACCTGTTTTGCCTTGTGATTCTGTGAGGCAACAACATTCATGACTGGGCTTTACATGACTCGCTTGTCATATAAAGCTTTACACAAACACAACTTTTTTTTTTTGTATACAAAAGTTGTGGATATTTGATGTATCCTGCTTTAGAGAACAACAGAGCAGTGGTAAATAGATACAGAATAAGAACATGAGACTGCTCAACAAAATATGCTCTGAACGCCAAAGTGAAACCACGGGCTTACAGACTAGTCCCAATGTCTTGTCAGATGTCCCATGAGAGTGCAACATTTGCTGTTGTATTACACTGAAATACAGAGCTGACTATTTCTTAAATACCTGCTTTTGAACCTTCTATTCAAATCTCTAATACGTTTCCAGCCGCCTAAGAGATTTTGAACTTGTAAGCCCTGAAATGTGCTGTGCAATAGAGACTTTTGATTCATTGACCCATATGCCACATCATGTTCCTTATTCACATACTAACCTGTATGTAAATAACTTTTTTATTTTTGTCATAGGGATCATTGATCCTGAAGTTTAAAAAAGCTGTGCATGTGGCCACTTGGCATGCTCTAGAGACTCTCATCTGGATTACCCCTAAGAAATGTTGTTATCCTTTTTATTTACTGGGTACCACATGTAGTCTGCAGCACCTTACAGAGGGTAAACCAAAAGACCATACATGGTAAAACAGTACCCATAATACAGTAACCATGTTGTTTACTTGTCTCTACTGGTGCTTTCAACATTCTTTAAAAAAAAAAAAAAAAAAAAAGGTTCATGTATTGCAAACACCTGTGCTGCCTTAAACCATCTACATTTGAATAATTAGCTTATAAATTCTACTTTATTTATTTGTGCCCGCTTAGTACAGCAGACTGGGTGGTAAGAACATGTCTCAATTACAGAACATTGCACATGCGAGAACACCACTTTAAACTTTTTTGTGGGGTTTTTTTTTTTTTTAAATTTTTTATTTGGTGATTTGATATGCAAAACCCACAAGAATATAAGAGAAAAAATGGACTAGTAGGAATTAATACATGGACTTGTTTGGTGAAAATACAAGCATTAAGCTGATCAGAAATGATGTTATCATAACATCAAGGCTTTAATCATTTACTGCAAAGGGATATAGAAGTGTCAGGTGTTGCAGTTGGAAAGTATTCCCTATTCTGGCTCCTTTTTTGTTATGTATTAGGTGTTTTGGAAGCAGTATTCTCGGGGAACCATACATATGCTGATACAGAGTGAGTACAAGTCCAGTTTATAGAGCGTATTGTGTGTGAAATTGCTTTGCACATGCCCAGAAAGTGATTTTGTGTGCATGTGTAAGCAAAAGTTGTTGTTGTGGTGTGTTTTTTTTTTGTTTTTTTTCTGTAAATGAGACGGGAAGATGTTTTATTGATGCCTAGTAGGGAATGTGTTTGCATATAATACAATTAATAAAAGGATGGGCACAAGTGGGATGTGTGTGCATAGCATAATTGCACCATTTTTTATGTGCAGCTTTTTAAACATTTATGTCCAGTTTGCAACCAAACCTGCATGCGCCCTATGTATATATATATATTTTTTTCTTTCTCCTTCCTAGTGAAATGACTTTGCACCTATTTTTTTTCTTTAAAACCCACATATTCCGCACTAGTACTTCGTTAGAGAACAGTTCCCTGGGACCACCATTTTTTACATTAATTTAATTTTCAATTCAGCATGGTCCTGGTACTTGAATTAGTCTTAATGGACAGCTGATTCATGATGATGAGGATTAATGATTGCTACAGGCATCCAATTTAGAGTTTGCTATTATTTATAGTAATTGTATCTTCCAGGATTTAGAGATCATTATTGCAGAGGTTGCGCTCCCCCCCCCCCCCCCTACATTTATACAAAAAATATTGCTGTAAATTTACAAGCCAGAGTTTAGTAGGATGGCATACAATAAGGTATGAATTATTAAATTTGGATTTGTGGCAAGAGGGATGGTAATTTCATTGGTTCTTCCCTGCTGCTCAAATTATGCTTTGGTTATTAAAATACTAGCTTACACATCAAAGGAAACTTCCCATATGGGTAACATTTCATTAGCCTTTAAACCTGCGCTCTTAACAAAAAATTGAGCTCATGGCTTGTTTGATCTGCTCACACGACTATTAAAATGCATCATTTCATGATCTTTCTTTCTCCTTGTTTAAAATACATGTATTAGATTTTCCTTTTTAAATAGACCATCAAACAGTGCATATGTTGATTCACTGAATGTTTTTTTGCCTGATTAATCTTTATACATATATTATAGTGTATTGTGGCTGCCCTGTTATGTCCGGTAGCAATCTCCTAATACTGAAGAAGTGAGGATTGTGAAAGAGCATTTCCTCTCTTGTTGAACTCAAATTTAAAATTATTTATATTACTCCATGATCAGTCACTTATTCTAGAGCTCCGGACCCTTCTTGATGAGTATTTTCTCTTTAATGACCTTCCTGATACTTCCCCCATGACCCTCTGGGAAGCCCATAAGGCAGTGGTTCGAGGCCACCTTATCAGCATGGCCTCGCGCCGTAAGAAGCTGGCCACCTCTAACCGTGCGTCATTAACTATTCAACTCCAGACTCTGGAGAGACAGCATAAACTCTCCCCCAATAAAGAGGTATTGACCAAACTTCTAAAGGTGAGATCTGATCTGAACCTCCTTCTCTCTGAATCCACTGCCTCGGCCTTGAAACGGCTAAGGCAGACGTTCTACGAAAAGGGAGATAAAGCTGACAGAATACTAGCGTCCCGTCTGAGGGCCCAGAGATCTCAAAACAACGTCATGGCCCTGGAGTCTCCCTCCGGCTTACCTATTTACCGTCCCGACCAGATAGGGCGAGAGTTTCAGAAATTTTATTCTTCACTGTATAACCTGGATGCTCAGAATCCCAGGAGAGCCCCTCCTGCGGATACAATAGCAGCTTTCTTGAGGCAAGCGAACCTCCCTACCCTTTCCAGCAGCCTAATCCAACAACTAAATGAGGAGATTACTTCGGAGGAAATACTGGCAGTTATCAAGGCCCAAAAGACCTCCAAGGCCCCAGGACCTGATGGCTTTTCAGCAGCCTACTATAAAAGATTTTCCCAGACCTTGGTTCCTCACCTCCGCTCCCTGTTCAATGCGGTCTTACATGGCGAACCTTTCCCGAAATCAATGTTAGAGGCGCGTATTGTAGTTATACATAAGGAGGGAAAAGACCCTAGCGACTGTGCAAGCTACCGTCCCATTTCCCTTCTCAATGTCGACATTAAGTTATATGCAAAGATCCTGGCTACCCGTCTGAATGGAGTCCTTCCGGGTCTAATCCACTATGATCAAGTGGGTTTCATCCCGGGTCGCCAGGCCAGGGATAATACTCGCCGTGCGATTGACCTTGTTCAAATCATCAATCAAAGGTGCCTCCCGGCCATGATGCTCTCACTGGATGCCGAGAAGGCGTTCGATCGAATCTCTTGGGATTTTATGACCCTAGCTTTGAAGGCGTACGGCTTCACGGCTGAATTCCTGACCGGGGTATCGGCCCTCTATAACTCTCCCTCAGCTAGAGTTCTGGTTAATGGGTCTCTTTCCGACCCTCTTTCCCTCTCCAACGGGACGAGGCAGGGCTGCCCCCTTTCGCCCTTAATTTTTGCCCTAGTGATAGAACCCTTGGCGGCGATGATCAGACAGTCGACGTCAATCTCAGGTGTGACAGTGGGACCGCGGGAATTCAAGGTATCTCTCTTCGCGGATGACATACTTCTTTCTCTGACAAATCCTCAGGAGTCTTTACCCGCCCTATATAAACTTATGGATGAATATGGCCTCCTGTCTGGCTATAAAATTAATTTTGTTAAATCCGAGGCCATGCTCCTCCATGCTTCCCCTTCCCTTAGGTCCAGTTTACAGACTAATTTTGCACTACGCTGGCAGGTCAATAAGATCAAATATCTTGGAGTTTATATCACCTCATCCTATGAGAAATTGTATCGGGAAAATTTCCCCCCCCTTCTGTCAAAAATCAAACAGGACTTAGAGACTTGGAAGAGCTACATCATATCGTGGCTGGGGAGGATTATTGCTATTAAGATGAACTTGGTCCCTAAGCTTCTGTATCTTTTCCAGACTCTTCCAGTGAGGGTTCCCGACTCTGTGTTTAGGGATTTGCATTCCTCCTTTCTAAAGTTTATATGGCGTGCCAAGCCCCCTAGAATTTCGATAGCAGTGCTTAAGAAGCCCAGGGCCCGAGGAGGCAGGGGATTTCCAGACATTAAATTTTATTATTTGGCATCCCACTTGACCCAGGTGGCGGTAACTTATGCGCCTTATCAGTCCATAGCCTGGGTGGACCTGGAGACCCACTATGTTGGGGTCCCCTCCATGGCATCACTCTGGGGTTTGGCTAATATAGATAGGCCACCAGCAGCTTCCTCTCTCCAATCTCTTAAATTCTGCTTATCCCTCTGGGACTCATGTCGGGTCAAATATAAATTGTCCTCCCCTATTTCACCTCTGACTCCCCTTTGGGGCAACCCACACTTCCCTCCTGGCAACTCAACCCAACAATTTAAAAACTGGATAAAGGCGGGATTACGGGTGGTCTCGGACTTGGTGGTTAATCAAACTTGGGCTTCTATGTCTGAACTTCATCATAAATTTGAACCGTTATGTCCGCTCTTTTTTGAGTACTTCCAGGTCCGACACTACGCCATGTCTTTGCCCCCCCAGGAGGCTCTTCGGGCCCCGACCTCCTTCGAGTACATGTGTTTACATTCACCTCTCACTAAGGGGATGATCTCCCAGATCTATAATTGGCTCATAGATTATACCTTCGATACTCCAGGCCGACATGAGCGGGAATGGGAAAATGACTTGGGTCCTCCTCCAGACGACTTATGCTGGGAGGAGGTCAGGGAGGGGATTGCCAAGAGCTCGATCTCTACATTAATTAAGGAAACTGCCTATAAAGTGTACTATAGGTGGTACTATACTCCTGATAAGTTGTCTCGAATGTTTCCTACGGCCACTCCGAGCTGCTGGCGGGAATGTGGCCAGAGAGGTACGATGCTACACATATGGTGGACCTGCCCTCGCATAGTTCCTTTCTGGAACATGGTTCTTACACTCATAAACTCTGTGTCAGAACAACAGATAAGTAAGGATCCCTGGTCATTCCTTCTCTCTCGCCCTATACCGGATGAGAGCGCGCCCTCTAACAAGCTTATCTCTCATTTTCTGGCAGCCGCTAAATCCCTAATAGCAAAGCACTGGAAAGACCCTAGGGCTCCCTCTATGCAGGAGTTACGGTCGTACATAGGACATGTCGCAAGCATGGAAAGTATAACGTGCTACCTTCATGATAAATCATATAACTTTGATAAGGTGTGGGCCCCGTGGTACTTTCTAGAAAGCCGTAGCTGCCTTTCCAGTACGGCTCCTCCTCCTGCAGATGGAACATAGCTCTTGGGCCGCCTCTGGACCCCCCAGGCTGGAATTGGTGCGCGGATGGTGAGTTATGTCTGTATGCTACCCCTCTCTCGTGCAGTCATTGTAACTGTGTGCCCTAGCTTTTCCTAGCAATGTTCCAAGTTTGCGTGCCTATTGGTTTATTAGTTATATTGTTGACAATATTTGTGCCTTTCTACCCCCCACCCTCCCTTCCCTTCTCTTTCCCCCACCGATATAAAAGTATAAAACTCAGAGGAAACACTTTGATTATTAATATTTTTCTTGTCCAAAATGTTATCTGTACTGTTCCTGTTGTTTCCTCTACAAATAAAGAGTTTAAAAAAAAAAAATTATTTATATTAATTAGAAACCATATTTTCCAGTAGCTTTTTTTTTTTTTTCTGTACAGAACTAGCAAACAACGGCTTTCTCCTCAAAACAGCCATGTTTGTTCACACTGAGGTATTTTAAAAATGATAAAGTGAAGAGTGCACAAGGATGCTGCATGCAACACAAATGGACCTATAAATATTTTAACAGGAAAGGATGGTTAAGAAATTTAAATCAGGCTTTGATATACATTACAAAGTGACCTACATTGTGTCTATATATTTTCTTTAGCCATCGTTTTGTGTGCTGTTTAATTTCTTAGAAAGCTGAAGGCTGCTAATAAATTGCATCCTGGAGGCGCGTTACAGATTTATAACTCTAGGAGTGAATCTTTTCCAACTATTGATTGTGAAGACTGAATTATTTCTGGGCAATGATTATTGTACTGTGCTTGAATATTCTAATTGAAGTGTATATTTAGTCTGGTGCTTAATTGTTGCACTCAGCAATAGCCTTCAAATGTCTTTTGCTAGTGCAATAGTTTTAGTATTTTTTATTTTGGGCGGTTGGTGTTTAGTCCTTCGGTAAATGATGTAACACCATTTATAGGAAGGAGCATGTAATGAAAATCTGTAATATCTGTGAATGTTACTTTAAAAGCAAAATAAATGGAGTTGTCGTCAAAAGAAGATTGGCATGTCATATACTGGATCTGCTAAAATTTGCAATTCTGGAATTTGGATCAAACATATTTTCTCTGTGCCCGAAGGCCCCTTCTGCGTCTAATGGGGGAAGGGGAACTGGGATTAACAGCTTTTAAGCTGTCCCCCTGTCTTCTGTGTCGTCTGGAGGGCTGCCAGCATCTTCTGCTCCGGCTCAACAACAAAAAGACATTGAAAGAAATATTTTTTTGCTTGACTTTGTGCCCTCCACTGGGCTTCACTACAGCTTTCTCTTCGGAGCTCCTTGTATGTCTCGCTCGGCTGCGGAACTAAATTGTCCACTCGCAACGGCCAACTTCATGGCCACCGCAAGGTGGAATGACGACGCGGCAAGCCCGGATTGGCTCGCTTCAACATTCCCATATCAAAATCTTTACAGATTTGTGTGGTCCAGGATTGAAGTGGGAAACTTATGCCATACCTGTTGCACAACGTCGGCAAACTGGTGAGTTGGGCTGCTGGTCGAGCACCTCTTCACACTTGCTGATTTTTCTGCACCGTGGGGTAATCTGTGAAGTATTTTATTTAATTTTATAGTTAGAGACTTTGACTTGTCACAATTTAAGACCTATTATTTTTATTATCCTTTATTTATAAGGCACCACAAGGTTTCCGCAGCGCCGAACACACTACAAACAATGAACAGTACAGGGAATAACAGTACAGAACAATAAACGAGTAATACCAAGACTTCAGATGCTCCAGGAAAAGCAAAAATATTGAGGTTGGAGCAGAAAAGGTAGAGAGACAGGAGGGAGAAGGGCCCTGCTCATTAGAGCTTACATCCTAAAGGGAGGGCAACAGACAATCGGCACAGAGGGAGTCAGAGGAGGGGAGCAAGCGCACCCTTTTCAAAGGAGGATCCAGAAGATGAGAGCGAGCATGGAAAGAGGGTTAAGTGGAGGGCTGGTAAGCTTTGAGGAAGAGATGAGTTTTGCGTGCCCGTTTGAAGGAGCACAAGTTAGGGGATAGACGGATGGAGCGAGGGAGGTCATTCCAGTGCAAGGGGGCAGCTCGTGGGAAGTCTTGAATTCTGGAGTGGGATGAGGTTATTAGAGTGGAGGAGAGGCGACGGTCATTGGCCGAGTGCAGGGAAGGGGCGGGAGTGTGGATGGAGAGGAGATTGGAGATATAGGGGGCAGTAGACTGGGAGAGGGCCTTGTAGGTGAGGGTAAGAAGTTTGAAAAGAATTCGATAGGGGAAGGGAAGCCAGTGAAGGGCAAGGCAGAGAAGGGAGGCAGAAGAGGAGCGGCGAGAAAGGAAGGTAAGCCTCGCCGCCGCATTGAGTATAGAACGAAGGGGTGCAAGGCGAGAGCGGGGGAGGCCGGTGAGGAGAAGATTGCAGTAGTTCAGCCGGGAAATGATGAGCGCGTGGATAATAGTTTTGGTTGCTTCATTAGATAGGAAGGGCCGGATGCGGGCAATGTTACGAAGTTGAAAGTTACAGGATTGCGCAAGAGATTGAATGTGGGTGTAAAAGAGAGGGAGGAGTCGAGGGTGACGCCCAGTCAGCGTAGTTGGGGGACGGAGGAAATGGTGGAGTTGTTAATAGTGATGGAGAGATCCAGATGGGATAAGGACTTAGACGGAGGGAAAATAATAAGTTCTGTTTTTTCAATGTTAATTTTAAGAAAGCGAGAGGACATCCAAGAGGAGATGGCAGAGAGGCAGTCAGACACACGAGAGAGGAGGGGAGGGGAAAGATCAGGAGAAGAGATGTAAAAAGTTGAATATCATCGGCGTATAGGTGATACTGAAGGCCGAATGAGGTGATGAGAGCACCAAGGGAGGAAGTATAGAGTGAGAAGAGTGGCCAAGAACAGAGCCCTGAGGGACTCCTACAGGGAGGGCAGGGGGGGGGGGTATTAACAGAAAACTACAAGCAAGTCTTAAATGAGGGATAGGCACACCATTTTTTTCTGCTATGGCAATTCTATTTCAACACTTGTTCCAATGGGTAGGTCAGGGAAATGGGAATTACTGTGTGCCCCTTGAAACAAAGAAGTTTTACAATCGTTTGCATCAGTTGGCTGGAATAAATTTTTAGTTTTCTGCTTGTAGGATATTGTGACAGGATGGACCACCTATGCCACCCTGTCTGCTGTTGCTAGGAACCGGCTGGGCTTACTTTGCCACCGTTCCCTTTCTTTAACCCAAATGCACCCTCTTGCTGCAGTAGGGGGGTTTACAAATACTACCACCAGTGAACTCCTTACTTGCATCCAGTACCGGGTTGCTTCTGGGGAACGGTCACTGCTGGGGTTCCCCCTTGCTGGTACGCCTGACCTTTTTACTATGGATCAGGGTTTCTGTGGATGGATCCCCCCCCTGGCCTATCACAATGAGGAGAGCTGCAGGGTAGCAGACAGAGTGGTGGTACTGGAAAAGCTGGGTCCAAACCTCAAACAGGTTGGAACAGATTATATTTTGGGTCTAATCCGTAGGTCACAGGATTTTCAGCATGGAAGATATTTTCAAGCAGGTCTTTGAAGCAAGTGATGTTTATTTGTTCTTCACTGGTTAAAGGTACCAGGGATCAGGTCAGATGAAACAAGAAAAATATTTTTTCAATACAAGCCAGTGCTTTTTATACAGTTTGGAACCAGCCTCAAAGGGTAAGCCAGCCCCCTTGAAGTCTGAGCTATTTTTAGAATCAGGATGTCATGTGTTGACACAAACATGGATTTACATGCATTGCAAAGTCAACAATATTTACACTTATCTATGAAATTCTAGAAATGCTGTGATGTCCTGCATCTGGTTTTCAGATGCAGAAAATCTAGGAGCCAGTCTTAATTAAACCTTCCTGCCTTCCATGTTGGACCTTCACACATCAAAAGATCTAATTAACATATTGGGCCTTTCTTCAGACAGTTCAGAATGCACAAACCCCAAACAAGACATTTCCCCACATCACAACACACAAGACTTTCATCCACAAAGGGGTATTCTATCAGATATATACCTCCAGAAATAATGCATTGCCTCTAGAAAGGATAAAACAGAAAAAAATAATTTTCTCCCCTTTTTCTCAGAAATTAGAGATTTCCCTTACCAAAATATACACAATATAAAAAATAAGTACATGTGCAATTATATAAATAAGCGCCCTGCGCTATTTCCTTTAAATAAAGTTATACCATAAGTTGTTTATAAGTGATCCAGTCACAGATATCACTGGTGGCTAGTAGAAAAAACATGATTTCATTAAAGTTCTATCCAGTTGGCTTGGTGGTGGTGCATTGCCATGTCAGACTATTAAAATTGTTTATATATTTGTGAAATAGGCCCTTATTACTTTCCTGCCATGGCTTTTGGGTCCTTTAAAGTAATGAAAAATAATTTTCATGATTTTCAACTATCCTACTGTGCAATATTATATGCCAAATGAAGAAGAAAACAAGTGAGTGGATCAAAAGAACCAAAAAGTAAACAAGTCAAAGTGAGACATGTGAGCGTTTATTAACAATACAGTAATATAAAAAGAGCAGCAAGAGCTAATGTATTCACATTAAAAATAACAATCATTATGTGAAAGCAAACAATACAATATGTAAATGCATACTCTGAACTTTTTTTTGTTAATGCTTCAATGATGACTGTTATACCACATGACCATTCTATACTATGGTTAGCTAAACACACCAGTCCCACTTCTAAAGTGCTAAAGTAACTGAGTAAGGTCCCACATGTTCGTCTTGGCATTAATTTACATCCTTAATGGGCAACTTGATATACTGCAAGGGCTGTACATTGCGTTAATTAAAGGAATGTAAACACAGTCTGAAAACTATGCCCACATCACTCATTCCAAAATGCCCCCACATTTGCTCCAAAATTCCACCACACGACCTATGACACACACTTGCCACAAAATGCACGCAGACATGGCACTCCAAATTCCAGTATAATCCCTTACCATGAAAACCCCAAGCATTCAGAATAATAGATCCTATGCCAGCGCAAGTGTTAACCAGCCTGCGACCTCTTATTGGTCCACACCTGCATGGACTGCATTTTCAATTTCTAGTCCTAAGAACTGCAGCTGCTGCCAGGTCCAGATTACACTAGCTACCTGCTTATTTTGCCCTGTCCTCTGCCACGACATCCACTATGTCCTTAAACTGCTGGCGGCCAGTGGAGAGAGGGGTGACTCTCTGGAATGGGGGGAGGGGCGGTCACTTGGGTCAGCAGTGTAAATGTGGTTCAAGTTAAGAAGCCGGTTTTAAACTGCCGTACAAGTGGAAGCAGAGCTGATGAGTTTTTATTGTGATGTCTGATACAGCAAGCTGAGTAAGCCTGGAATTTTTGCATCAGGTCATCTGATTTACTTTCTATAAAAACTTCTGACATTGTATTTCCTACCGAATTATCAGTCTTTTGATTCAACAGTCTGTAAGTTTTAGAATTGCTTGGAAAAAAACATTAGACACAATTTATGAAATTCACAATAGCTAGAGCGCAGTCTATGAAATTCTTTAATGTGACTTTCTTACATTTCCACCAAAGTGGATTGGGTGGCGGTTGCGGAGCAGCGGGGTGATTATATTGCCTACTAAAAGCAGCTGTGTCGAACGAGGGTATTTCTTGCGTACATAATAGAAGCACCAGTGCACCTAGTTTTCTAGAACAGTGCACAAATTTCAAGAAGGTGGTGTTTCGGTGGCATTCCTTGCTTTCCAGAAAGGCGCACCACTCTTAACGCTTTAAAAACTGATGACTTTCACCAGCTCTCTACTTTCAATGGGAAGCACTTTAACTTTACCCTTTGACAGAAGCACTTTGCTTCTCACCAGGTGCACTTTGTTTACATTAGGCAATGGCACACAAATGTTACATAATACAGTCCGAAGTCTCATCAATCTCTTGATTAATTTAAGCCATATATGTGATTTAACTGAGCAGTACTATAGGAGTAATGTAAACCTTCAATGTAAGGGCTTGTTCTATAGTCTGTTAGACAGCTGCATTTTTCCGTAGTGCAGCTTTTAACATTTTTCCTCCTCCCCTCAAACCTAGTTGTGCCTCTAATTTGTGACATCTTCTGAGAGCAGAGTGTAGTTGTGCACCTTGAAGTGCTTTCGGTGGGCTGTTAATGATCATTTCAAAGCAATAAAAAAGGATGTCCATATTCTGGTGTTGCTATTCGTGATTACTATGGTAAGTAGAAGTCCATGTTTGCACTGAAGTGTATGTATTCTTAACAGAATGCTGCATGTGATACATTTCTCATACTGTTCTGAGTGCACCAAGTTAAATAAATGTCACGGGCACTAGGAGTCTTGCCCAGGAAATCACCAGATGTTGGCTTACCAGAGTAATATAGATGGTAATAGGTACTCTGGTAGCAGGGTGACAACGGAACTGGAGAAACAGCAGATGGTGAGAGAATGCTCGAGGAAAGTCTATGACTAGCAGCACTGGTAGAGAGTATATAATTGAACACGAGGAACTGGATGGACAAGGAAACGTGAGGGTAGTCAGTGGTCTGCGTATAGCAAGTTGTACCGCTGTCTAGGTAAAGGAATGGAATCCAGATGAAGGTAGACAACAGGGAAGTCAGTGGTCTGCATATAGCAAGTTGTACCACTGCAATATATATGTGAGGAGGGCACGAGGAGATGAATGCTATGCAGAGTATACACGGGTACACAGAACTTGATCCCACGATGATATCACAATACAATGATAACAGAGCAGCACTGCTAAAGTATGCAAAGTCACAATAACAATCCAGGCAAATAGGAGACAAAGTCAATGGTAGCAATAGTCTCAGTGGATAGAGGACTCCGGAGGAGAACACAACACAGTCCAGCTAGATATGCAATACACAAGCAAAGTCAATGAGAAGTATGCATACCGCGGTTCAGGAGAGCAGTCTGTCAGAGAGACGTGCAGGAATACCTGAACGGCTGAAGGCCGGCAGGAGGAGAGATCACTGGAAGGTGGAAGCGGTAATCAAGTTGGTGCAGCGCACGGCAGGTAAACCATCATGAACGAGGCAATACTCTGGAAGCAGTAGTAAATGGAACTGGAACTTGAAGAACACGGGAGAGTTGAGGCGGTCTGAACTCCAGTAGCAGAGATGGAAGCAGCGGAGCGCTGACCCGATGAACACAGGAGAGTTGAGATGAGCTGGAACTCTGTAGAAACAACGGAGGCAGCGGATAGGAATCAGCTGGTGTAGACACGATGAACACAGGAGAGTTGAAGTGAGTAGGAACTCTGTAGAAACAACGGAGGCAGCGGATAGGAATCAGCTGGTGTAGACACGATGAACACAGGAGAGTTGAAGTGGTCTGGAAACCACAGTAGAAATAACAGGAATCAGCAGGAGCTGAATACACGAGGAAACACAGGAACACCTTCAGAGGCTCACGGGGAATGAGACTCCAAGATCAGGCCACGAGGTATTGACCACAGGTGCTTTAAATAGGGAGTGTTGCCTGATCAGCCAATTAATGAAAAGCAACAGATACTTAAGGCTTGAAAGGGCTGCACATGCGCAGACCCTCAGGATGGTGGACGGCCACGGTTCCTAAACACACGAGAAGTAGCACTCACAGTCCGGTGAGTTACAATAAACATCACTTTTTTCACTAGGAACCTACTTAAGTGGAAAATGTAATAGATTCACACATGTATGGTTTGTGTAAGGGCTTGTACACATGGGTGTTCAAAAAGCTTTGAGCACTTTAACATGTCAACAAAGTCTAGCTAATGCTCTCTGACACTTTTTCATCATAAAGTAAAATCTATTGGAGTTATCTGGGAATGGTAACTAAGGGGTAGATTGAATTCGGAAAATATCTGTGCGAGGTGCCTCCGTAACGGCCGCAAGGCACCTTGCGTGAATATTTTCTGACAGAAGTAACACTTCATAGAGGTGCGAGCAAAAATCTGCATAACTTTTTATCGTAGTAACGGTAATAAAGAGCGTCCGATGTTATAGGGAACATCGCAGTCAATTTAAGCGTCTGTGAAAGCACTACTATACACTAGTTTTATGAATAAGTGTGTCTCGCACTCCTCTGAAACAAATAGCCCTAAACTTTGGTTAGTGTTTATGGCAGACTGTGGAAAGTGCTGATGTCATTGTTCAGGTTATGACCCTTTGCAGCCAAGGTTCTGTACAAGAAATATGCCTGCTGTGTTACATTGAGTTTATACATATTTTTAAAGTGCTATACATTCTAGTGTTCATTGTTTTAAGAATGGGAATTAGTCTCGTATTCATGGACAAATTGTAGCCAACTTAAGTTAGTATGTCTACCATGATTGGTAATGCCCCCTGGTGTACATGTAGTACTAATGAATAATCTTTTAAGAAAGAAGATATGTGCTCATCCATTAGCCCAGATATGTAATTGAAATGTACAACTGGCAGCACAGGCCCATTGACAGCAGAGACATGTTAAATGACTGCTGAGCAGGCAGTGGTGATGCTAATGAGGATGTGAGTGAGGTAATTAGTTTGGCCAAAGATAGAAGGGGTTGAGGGATGGCTAGCACGCCAAAAATTTTTACCCATTTGGTTGATGTAGGTGATCAGGATACTTTAGGAGAGTCAGACAGGGTTATCTGTTGTTGGCACAGAAAATACCAAGCGGTCTGGCTGCTCTGTACTGGGATTCAGCACATTATAGATGGTTCTCCCCAGCCACTCAAAAGAAAATGAAGTGATTGTGGTAAACATTGGTATCTATGATAAAGTTAAAAGTAAATGGAAGGTCATGAAAAATGAATTCAGCCATTTAGGCTTTGTTGTCTCATTTCTCTAATTTTGTTTTTCAAGCTAAAAAAATAAATTTTCTACCTGAGCTGTGTGCTACAACTTTAAGACAGTGGGAGGTTTAGAATTGGCTAATGAGCTGGTGTAGTTTGGATTCTTTGAGACCTGGCTCACCACTTTTCCTGTCACCGATATGCTTTATACTTGGGACCTCAAAGAAGTTGAATTATGATTGAACAGACCTATCTAAAATATTGTTGTTTTTTTTTTTAAAGTTAATAGTACAAGACAACTACATTACTCAGAAAAAACAACCAGAGGGAGGACATTATTGATATATATGGTTGATATTAAACAATAGAAATATTATATTTAATGTACGGGTAATGGGATATTTAGGCAATAATTGTAATATAATGTTTTCCTCCTTTTAAAAAGGTATATGAGGTCTACAAGAATCTTAGGCTATGTCGGGAACATAGGATTCATCCCTTATAACGAAGTTCTCTAACTGCAGTGTAAATATGTTATATCAAATGAATCCATTAATACGTTTAGCTACTAAAGTGTAAAATGTGAAGACAGAAAGTCTGATGTAAATGTATTTGATGGCTTTGCACATTCCAGTGTGAGAAGATAGGAGTGTCACCTATGGCAGCTTCAAAGGGCTCTTGCTTTGAGATATATCCTGACACAAGTTAGTTTTTGGACTCCTGAATAGACTTAGTGGGGCCGGCCACAGCTGGGCATCCTTGAAGCCCAAGGCAGCATTTTGAAGACTTATACAGGTATATAGAAATATGAGCTTCAAAGGAAAATGTCTTCATAGTTCATATTTTGGGAAATCTGGGTGTCACTCCATACCGAGGCGCAGAAATCACACCAGGTTTGTGAATGACAGGTACTGGCAGTATCCGGGAACAGTTTTAATCACATATCTTTGGAAAAGGTATGTCACATTGTCATAATTTCATCATATTTGGCATCAAAAGATGGACAGCCATTGGGGATTTATTAATACTAAAATTGGGTCTGTGTGACGCTCCACAGAAAAGTTAGGTCACGTAGTAGAATTGAGTAGTAAATCGGACAACATGCAAATGGTGGTTGAAAAAAATGTCACAGGCCACAACCCCCTGGGGGTAGAAAGAGGTGTGGAAGTGTCTTTAAAAAACTAAGACCAGGTACAGCAAGTTGTCAGACTTTTTGGGAAATCAATTCACCTTGACAAGCTGTCCATCTTTCTTGCCAATTTCCCATGGCACAGAGTATGCCATTCATGTAAGTGACACTTTGAATGTAAGACCATTTATTTTAAACGGTTTTGCTTGTGTATCTCAATCTATTGTTTGTTTATTATTTTTTTTTATCTGTATGCCCTGTACTTTAGTATATTAAATCTATAATTTAATATGTTGCGTCCTTGATACTCTAACGAATCCATTACCTGTTAAGAAGAATGAAGCTCGACCAAGGTAACCCTTTGAATGCCAGTGTGTGATTTGTTGATACATTTGATTAACAAGCTTAGTGTATGCTTGCATTTACATTTGTGTAACAGTCTGGAGGTGTGAAGTTAACCCTTTTCTTGCTGGTGTGGGTCTTGCTAGTCTATGGATAGCTAGAAGCTTTGTCAGACAGTATATTGGGGTCCTATTGCCTGTATTCAATAGGTGGTGGCAATCCTAAAGTGTGTGAGGTGTGAGCGCTGTTTGGGGGCGATTCAGTAAGTCTATAACCTGTGTGATAGGTAGAGAGAGACTGCGGGCTGGGATCGTGTGTGACCTCATACAGCTAACACCCCAAAATCACGGAAGCTGGAAGTGTGTTTGTGACAGGCTGCATTAAATGAAGCATTACAACTGGCATAGTGTCTTTATGAACAAAAGCATGGATGCCAAAGTCGTCATTTTTAACAACTTATTAAACGGTTGCTGTAGCTGAAATATCTAAATTACGGCAACAGAAGCTCTAGGAATAAAGGTAATCTGACGGGGCGAATAAGAAATTGTTGATATCTGCAACTATGCAGAAGACAAGGGGACATCCACGTCAATTGGATGCGACATTTCCACCAAAGATACAGCAATGGATTTTTCATTGTAAGAGTAGTCTGACCAATGATGGGTAACGGGCATCCTTAGGGCCACTTGCTGCCTTACCAGCCTTCACCTGCAGCCCTCAGCTCCTTCATACTTTGTCAGATAGGCAACACTTGTTTATCTTGCATTAAAATGCCTGCTGATATTTCACTTCAGACAGGTTTCTTTTTTGGAACAAAGGTATCATTTTAACATATCACTGTGGTTAAGAGTCTTGTGTGGCCCTTTAAAAGGCTAGAGTGCATCAGGTTGCCCTTCACTGAATCCGTCAATAACCTAGGGTGGTGGTGATGAATGTTTCATTACATGTGTTTAAAAAAAAAAAAAAATTGGATGCATTTCTGGCAAGAAATAGAATCCCCAGCTGCAATAATTAAAAATAATTTTTTGGGGGGTTTGATACATGAAGCATAAATTAACAGCTGCCTTGTTGAAGTTATGTTTTAACTTCCTTTGGACTCCTCCCCCCCCCCCCCCCCCCCACCTCCCTGCCCAACCTGGCTAGCTATATAATAGTATGCCAGTTGTACTCACTATGTGTAAGTACTGCAGGGCACAATATGACATTTACTTGAGAATAGATAAGATTTGTAACTGAATACATTTAATTTCTCACGGTGTAAAATTTTGCTTTTGTGCTATCTCAGTCTCTTTATATTAAGAGAATATTTGCATCCAATTTGTAAATATTAAGTTGTGATACTTCAGTGTGTTTAAAACATTAAAAAAAAGTGGATCCTTTAGAAGCTTATTCACTGGCTTAGTTAGCGAGAGGATTGGATTGGATATGCCTTTCCTGACTGTTAGTAGCAGCTTTCCCTGATCCAGAGGCTAGCCATGCATTGTGCATCTGCTGCTTTCCTGAAGGTTGCCTTTAAGCCTTCAAAAGAATTTAGGGGAGCATATCTGAGAAGGTATGATCTGACATTTCTACATTGCCTGAGCTGACAGGAAAGGAATACAATGAGTTCCAGCGATGGAACCTGTTGGCTTTATTTTTGAAGAGCAGCTGGCGTCTTGTTATGCTAACTAGCAATGATTCAAGTCTTGCAGATTGTAAAAGAATTGGTGTCTCCATCGAGACGCAGAGCAGCCACAGTAAAGAAAGGTAGGAGCGATCAAAAGTATGTAATCCTCAACCTCTTTGGTCTGAAATATCCAGCCTTTCATATATTCAAATTAATATATTGGTCAGTGTTTTCGTGCGGCGGTTCTTCATTGCTTGCTTCCTCTTGCATGTTAACCCTTCTGCACTGTTCTGCTTTCTCCTACAGTGGAAAAAAAAGGCTGTAGCAACATTAGCTTTAATTGAATGCAATCTACACCAGCATGCTTGCTGCCTAGCTTTATCTGTCTGTAAACTTGTCCCTGACTATATTGGTGACCTTTTTAACACTTGCTAGAAAGCTTTTAAAATACAAATATGGAGATGTGTTGTTGCTTATCTAAATATGTTTTCTGTGTGTATATATTACCAGGAATTTCAGAAAAATTCAGAGAAAATAAACCAATAAGTTAGTGAGATCATTTGCATAGTACATATTTAATTAACTTGCAATATCAATTCTTCATATAAAAGCTTTAATGTAAGCATATATATTTTTTTTTTATAGCACCAGATTTAAGAAGTTTGTGTAATACTTTTCCCATACAAAACTTGCTACACTTTAGTCATTTTGTTATTGTCAATGTAGTTTTAGAGTCATAAACTTCTGTAGTTAAAGTACCTTATACTGGCTTTGGATTGATGTTAAATGATGGAGCAATATTATGATACATTACTGCCAATTGACTTATAAGATACTGACCTATTCACTCCAACTTCCTATAGCTTGTAATATTGCTGTGTCCTGTTGGATTGACTTATTAATATAGCCAAGAGAGTGATTTAGAGAAATAGTGATTTTTGTGTAGCCAATCCAGCTTAGTGGTTAGCACTTCTGTCTCACAGCACTGGGGTCATGAGTTCAATTCCCGACCATGGCCTTATCTGTGTGGAGTTTGTATGTTCTCCCCGTGTTTGTCTGGGTTACCTCCGGGTGCTCCAGTTTCCTCCCACACTCCAAAAACATATTTGTAGGTTAATTGGCTGCTATTAAATTGACCCTAGTCTCTCTGTCTGTCTATGTGCATGTCAGTTAATTTAGACTGTAAGGTCCAATGGGGCAGGGACTGATGTGAGCGAGTTATCTGTACAGCGCTGCGGAATTAGTAGCGCTATATAAATAGCTGCTGCTGCGTGTGTGTGTGTGTGTGTGTATATATATATATATATTTATTATAATATGAATTATTATTTTTTTTTTTTTATGATTTTTTTTTTTTGCTGGTGCACCAATGAAAAAAGTTTGCCTACCCCTATCATACTGGATAGATACAAACATATTGCAAAGTTTGCATCCCATGGGCTAAACTTGCTGCTTCAAAACATAGTTGGACACTCTACAGAAGATCTACAATGGAACAAAACAAATGGTTAAACACATGAAATATATTTATTTTGTAGCTGCAAGATGCTAGAAGAAAAACAAAGATGTTAAGCAAAACTGTAATATATTTTAAAGCAATGCAAAGTGTAGGGTACACAGTACTTGATGAATGTATGTTGTGAGCTCAGTTAAAGAAACCCCTGAATATTCTATAGCCAATCCCTACTGAATCAGTCGGTGCACTTCTGTCAGACATTTTCAACATGTGACCAGATAAAGTCAGCTGATGAGAATATTAAGTGTGCAGCACTGCTTACATGCAAAGACAAAGCAAGTTAAGGACTTCATTAACATGGCAACACAGTGGCTAAGTGGTTAGCACTTCTGACTCACAGCACTGGGGTCACGAGTTCAATTCCCGACCATGGCCTTATCTGTGTGGAGTTTGTATGTTCTCCCCGTGTTTGCGTGGTTTTTCCTCCGGGTGCTCCGGTTTCCTCCCACACTCCAAAAACATACTAGTAGGTTATTTGGCTGCTATCAAAATTGACCCTAGTCTCTTTCTGTCTGTCTGTGTGTGTATGTTAGGGAATTTAGACTGTAAGCTCCAATGGGGCAGGGACTGATGTAAATGAGTTCTGCGCTGCGGAATCAGTGGCGCTATATAAATAAATAAATGATGATTAACATGAGAAGGTTTTTAGTAGCAATCATTTCATGCTGCTGCATATCTCCTGAATCCAAGATTTAAAGAAAGACATGGCAGTGTTAGCATTGCTGCTGTTCCATTTGAATTTATTACAAAACAAACAGACTTGGGACTTTCTCTTGAAAAGGTACTTTCACATGTTGCAGAATACAGTTTGGTCCTGAAATGCAGTATAGTACTCTGCCAGGCATATTCCTCCTGCAACATTGAATGACGCAAATTCTGAGCCTTTTGCTTCTTGCTTCAGATTTGTCTATCTTCTGCAGCATGTGAAAGAAACTGATTTATGTTTGGAAATGCCCATACCAAGTTAAAAAAATAGAATAACATGTGAAAGATTATTGACCAGCTTCTGTCAATCTGGTTTAACGTTCAGACAATTAAAAATCGGAAAAAGCACAAATTGCTAATGGTGATAGCTCAGTACGTTGGATAAATTAATTTGTTGTGAGCACAGTAACAGAAACGCCTGAAAGGGGCTTTCAAAGTCTTTCTGCTCACTACATCATGTGACTGTGTGCCATGGTACTCCATAAATCATTAAAAGCAGCCAGAAGGGAAAAAAAAAAGGAAATTGTAAATGCTAATTTTTTTTCTTATAGTCTTGCACAGTAACTCATGTTTAACCCCACCCTCTAATGGGATTACAGCTTTAAAATAGACCCTAAACCGGATAGGGTGTTTGTAGTACTCGGTAAGATATTTCAAGGGGATTTCTATCACGGTCTAATATTCTGTTAACATTTTGTAATCCCTAATATACTGTTTTTTGTGACGTGTGTATATTTGTATTTGCTATGTTTCATGAGCCTGAAATACAGTAAGTTGTCCAGCAATGCTTTTGTTTCAAATGTTTCCCTGTTGGGCCCACGTAAGCCTGTAGCTTTGTCATTATTCTACATGTAGTGATAATTGTAGTAGACAAAGGCAATACTATCCACCTACGCAGTTATGGTTAGTTATATATATATTTTTTTTATGCAATACTTAGACTCTGGTAAGCTAGATATGATAAATCATTTCACTTTCATGATCCGCAAATACAGAAAAATACAAACAGTTCTTTTTTGGATAACGTACATACACGGACACACATTCAGTATGTCCACCCCAGACATAAATAAACTGTACATTTAGAGTAATAAACCTTATAAAGGTCTGCAGAGCTATCCTCAGACTGGTATAGTTGGATAATAATAATATATAGACCTAATGCAGAGTAGGAACATTCCTACTGATAGTGCTATTGCCGGACACTGCAGGTAACTGCACTGCACTGATGCTGTTTTGCTTTTTAAATATAAGGCACTGGCGGCCACATACAACATTGGTTTGGAGACTTAGCCCCTCTTGCAATATATTTTGTGACACGGGAACACTTTTTAAGTGATACACACATGAACACCTTCTTAAATTTTAATTTCCCTTTCTTTTCAGGATGGCAAAGTAATTCATAAGATAAAGTTGCACGCACTTTCTTGTGGCCCTAATACTGAAGTAACAGACCAGCTTCCTAGACACCGGCCGCTGTCTGACATAGGCCACCCTGCACAGTAGCACAATACAGGTTTAAATATTTCTCAGCCCCCCCTGCTTTATTAACATGTGACACTCCCACCTGGTCCTTAGAGAAGATCTCTTATGGTGCTCGGTTTGATCTGTCTCGCTGCAGACACACAGTCAGCTGTAGAGGTAAAACATATCCAAACCACTTTCACCATGCAATTTAGATCACACTTTATAATCTTCCTTTGTCGCACATGTCTTATACCTGTATACCTTTTAACTTGGATGCACTGCTATACATTTGTGTAACCAACCATGCCTGCAGCATTTACCTGCAGACTGTTGGCTGAATAGCCAATTCCTCTAATTTAGAATATTGATACTTTATAGTTGCTAAATGATGAATAGTATTTTTCAGAAGACAAAATGTAGTTCTAGGTCATGTTCTTAAGTAGTGGTTAAAAATAATTCCTTGTTTTTCTATTTTTATGTAAAGAGAACTGGATGAGGATACTCTGAAAGAGGAAGCTTCCTTATGACTTTACCATTAGGTTTATGAGTAGTTGTATATGAAGTGGCGTTATGAAAAATGTAATGGGAATGTAAGTAAATGGAATTTGTTAGTTTTACAATTAACAGTAGGAGAAGTGGCGATATTACATACCACCGTATGCACCTCCACTTCAACCATGGATATGAAGTATTTGTTCTTCATGTCTCAACCTAATGACTTTAAGTTAAGGCTTGTACACAGGAATAGTAAAATAACAAAGCTTGTAAAAGTGTACACAACATTGTGTGCTTTGTCCTACATTTAATCAGAGTGTTTAAAGCATGTTCTGTTCTCAAAGCTACCCAGCATTATTGTGTGCTACGTACTTAATTAGTGCTCCATTATATTGCACTGAGTGTAAATGCTCATGAAGATTGCAGTCAGTGTTGAAATTGACGCAAAGTGAACACTGGTCAAATAGTGCCTGTACAGGACTGTTCTCTTTTGACAATCGGAATTAAAGCATATTTAATAGTGTGACTGGAACACTTATAAAGCACTTATTGTATAAATTAAATTCTTAGCGCTATGCGCCAATTTATACAGTTGAAAATGTACTGTTTTCATACTGTTATCTTTGTGTATTTAAAATGTACTGATGCAGTAGCAGGGGTGGAGGAAATGTGTTTGTCACTTCTGAGATGAAAATAATTAATTTAGTTTAGTATTTCCTTCCCTCCTTTCTTACACAAACACCTGCACCTGCTTTGGCCTGAAAGCCCGGCAGGAGGTTGTTACCTGTTAGCAAGTTTCCTGTCTCTCTAACAAGACATGCTAACAATATAGACAGCAAATTTGAGGAAATCAGGTTGTTGTGAAAGTTACATTGTATTAGATGCAAGATTCGATTATAGGATCAGGGGGCGGTGTTACACCCTGCTAATGTGTGTCTGAATGTGTAGTAAAGGAGCACTTTCTTGTAATGTATAATTTTCCATCTGTAACTATTGGATGATCACTAGTACCTCAAACTGCTGTGGAAAAGTCCTTATCAGGACTCTTGCGCAATAAGCCATCACTGCTTAAAGATTTTGCCTATGACTATTACCTGCTATATCCTGTGATCACCAGATAAGGGCTTACACTCTAATCAGTTCTCCGGCTGTCCTATGTTGAACCTAGCGTCTGCAGCGCTCTGCCCGCTACCCAGCAGTCCTGATCCATATTAAGAGGTCAAGAGGTACCAACCAGCCCACAGCAAAGAGGCATTACAGCAGCTATACCAGCTTTCCCAGATGTACACAGGTCTGGGTTGCACAAAGGACAAATCATCCTACTACTATTGCGTAGTTGGCATTTGCAGTCAGTGAGTATTTGGTGGCAAGGTGACACCAGTAGGAGTGGTCAGCAACAGTCGGTTACTGGCGGTGAGAAGGAAACAAAGATAAACTGTGCAGTAAGAACATTCCTCCTCTGCTCTCTCTCACTACAGACTGGGTGGCGAAGTACACCCATCTGGTCACAAATAGTCTTTAAGAACGCACATTGAACACCATACTTTAATGCTCATTTGTACGTGTAAAAGGGTGCTTGCTGGGGGTAGGAGTTCGAATAGTCTGACAAATGTGTTGAAACCCATTTAATAACGTTTTTATAACTGTTGCCGTCAACCAACTCCTTGCAAAGGTTGTTCTGATTTACCAAAGAAATATAGTTACTATTTTTCCCTAAATCCACAGGAGATATATAGATAGATATATAGATATATGTAGATATAGTTATAGATATATGTAGATATTGAGATATATATACACGTATGCTTAGGTTTTTCAAGAAAAACTGTACACAAGATGTAGTTTCATTTAAAGTGTTTTGTATTCTTAATTAACATTCTAATTGTAAAACTCATATATATTATAAAACAGTATAGCAAGGTATATTTACAGCTGGTGAAGGAAGTATTGAACACATCAACAATTGTCCCAGTAAATATATATTTAATGTGACTATTGTAATGAAATTTACAATAAATGCCCACAACAACCCTTGCAATCCACACATGCAAAGATATCAAACCATAGATGTCCATAATTTAAGTTGTGTGTAATAATGTGAACTGACACAGGGAATAAGTACTGAACACGCTTCCTGAAATTTATTTAATACTTTGTACAAAAGCCTTTGTTGGTAATGACCGCTTCAACACGCCTTCTGTATGGAGAAACTAGTTGCGTGGATTGCTCAGGTGTGAGTTTGCCCCATTCTTCAACGCAAATAGTCTTCAAATCTTGAAGGTTTTGTGTGCTTCTTTTATGAGCTCTGATCTTTAGTTCTTTCCATAGATTTTCAATTGGATTCAAGTGAGGTGATTCTAGCAGCTTTATTTACTTTCTGTGAAACCAATTGAGAGTGTCCTTGGCTGTGTGTTTGAGATCATTGTCTTGCTGATATGTCCACCCTCGTTTCATCTTCAGCATCCTGGTAGATGGCAGCAGATTTTAATCAAGATTGTCTCGGTACATTTTTCCATTCATTCTTCCTTCAGTCATATGCAGTATGCCAGTACCGTGTGCAGACAAACAGCCCCACACCATAATGTTCCCACCTCCAAACTTCACTGTTGATATGGTGTTTTTAGGGCGATGTGCAGTGCCATTTCTCCTCCCAAACATGGTGTGTATCCTGGCATCCAAAGAGTTACATTTTGCTCTCATCTGACAACACTGTACTCGCTCAGAATGTCACAGGCTTGTCCAAATGTTGTGCAGCAAACATTAAACGAGCTTCAACATGTTTTTCTTCAGCAAAGGAGTCTTGTGTGGTGAGCATGCATACAGGCCTTGGCGGTTGACTGCATTACGTATTGTTTACTTTGAAACAATTGTACCTGCTAATTCCAGGTCTTTCTGAAGCTCTCCACAAGTGGTTCTTGGACAACTCTTCTGATGAATTTTTTTCACTCCTCTGTCAAATCTTGCGAGGTGCACCTGGTCGTGGCCGGTTTATGGTGAAATGATGTTCTTTCCACTTAGGGATTATGGCCCCAACAGTGCTCACCGGAACATTCAGCAATTTAGAGATCCTTCTGTAATTAATGCCATCAGTATGTTTTGCAACAATAAGGTAGCAAAGGTCTTAAGAGAGCTCTTTGCTTTTACAAATCACAGATGTTTCTTTTGACTCCATTGTAATCACACCTTTTTATAGGCTATCAGTTGTGACTGAACCAGCTGGCAGGATTGCTTTATAATTACTGATAGATTTCAGCTGGTGTCTTGGCTTTCTGTGTATTTTTTACACCTCCTTTTTTCATGTGTTCTATACTTTCTCCCTGTGTCATTTCACATTATTACACACAACTTAAATTATGGACAATTATGGTTTGATTTCTTTGCATGTATGGATTGCATGGGTCATTTGGTGTAAATTTCTTTACAATAGCCACATTAAATATATATTTACTGAGAAAAATGTTGATGTGTTCAATACTTATTTCACCTGCTGTATACAAACTCTGTGTAAGGGTGTGTGTCAGTTTTACCTGTTAAAGGTGTGTGACTGTGTGTTGGAAGGGTGTAGTGTAAATCTGTGCTTTTTGTGAAGGGTGTGATGTGCTCTGGTGTGTGAGGGGAGGGGGCGGCTGTGGGGAGAGAGACCCTCAGGTTAGACTTCATTTTAAGCATTTAAAACACATTTTTTTCAAATGTCCAAAAATACATTACATAACAATATTCTCACACTATAAACTCCATTTATCTCCCATATAAACTTCTGCCATCTCACATCGGAGCAATTCTGTCTAATCATGATGATTACATTAACTTACAATGGCCGCCATATTGAGGCATGGAGGGATTAGATCAACCTCCATCTTGTCTATTTTCTGAAACTCAGCCTCCTCTATACATATTATATACAATCATGGTGAGTAGACATACATTACATCACATTGTCTGTTACACATTATAACTATCTTCCATTCAAATACGGTAGGGTAATTATACAAACGTCTTAATCTCGGCCATATTCAAACATTTGCAAACCAAAGACATCTCTTTGGTGCCAACTCTTTATATATCTGCATCTAACCACCATCCATTCAGCCCATTCAAGTATACTCTAATCCAATTTTGCCAACTTCTGATATAAATGGCCTTCCAGGTGACCTTTCACATGCATAGACCTCCATTCCTTTCTACTTGGTTTCCCTCATGTTCAGCTGAGATCTATGTCTTACTGGGGTGAGAGCAGGCAGCAAAAGGGACTTCCAGTGTTTTGTGTTACATCATATCAAACCTTCCACAGGAATTTGCTCACAGCATTTGGTATGAAAATCTGGCCAACCTCTCAGGTATTCACACAGTTTTTACCAGCCTCATGCGGTGGGGGAGAGAACTTGCATTTGTTAACTAATAAGATAAAAGCATGGCTGAAAGTGAATATAATATATTCTAAAATGGAATATCCTGATCCGTGCAACACATAAAAAAAATAGCTAGTTATTTTAAGATGTTGGGCTCCAAATCAAACTGCAAGAAAATACCAAGCAATTGTTCTACCATATTCCTTTAGATTGTGTAATTGATATTTAACAAACCAAATTGCTGCTTCCACTTATTGAACTATATTAGTAGATAAAAGTACACCTGGCACCCATACACGTGGCAGTCGCTATGCGAGCTCATAGAAGCTTATATTTGTGAACATTATAATTAAAGGACAACTGCAGTGTCAGAACAGAATATTGAATGAAAAATCTACAATTCAAGCTTTTAATACCCAATAATTAAGCAATATAGGATGAAATCTGATTAAGAACTCTTGCAACCAAATTGTGTATATATAAAATAAGAACACGCTGTAATCAATTTTTTTAATCTCAAAAAGTGATTCTACATAAGGGTATGTACCCTATGTATAATTAAGATATTCATCATATTTTCCTATTAAATTATTACTCATTAAATGTCCCCTTACACAGATGTCATCTACAAATTGACTTTGTCCATGAAGTGCTTCAGTGATGCCACTAGTGCCCACTGAATTCATATTCTCATGAATGTTTCACAGGGCAACAAAATTACTGCCCCACAAAGTGCCTAAGAGGTCGCGGATTCCTAGTGAATTGATAATCTGCAGTAATTTTGTATTCCACAAAATGGTTTCCTCCATGGTGTTGTAGGGCTGGGGCCAAACAAATCCTCATTTCTAAATCCTTTCTATTGACATCAAGGAATACACATCTGTCTTGGCTGCATAAAAGATTCTGCTGGTGCCTAGATTTGGTTTACTGGCTTTTTGTCCATCACTAGTGGTAGGCAATTGAATAGTCATCTATTCCAGGTGTTTTTAATGAGCAATATTATTGATGGAAATGCAGTGAATATGTTAAATATCCATGAAGTGTGTATATATAACTCTCTTTTTAAACAAACACTTTTTTTTTCTTGCTTGTATTGTTTATCATTTTAATTTTTTATAAATATATATAATTTGGTTGCAAGAGTTCTTAATCCTACATTGCATAATTATTGGGTATTGGTAAAAGCAAGGATTGTAAATGTATTTTATTTCATTCAATTCTGTTTTAATACTGCAGTGATCCTTTATTTCAAATGTTTACTATTAAAAGCATACTTGCCAACTTTTTATAACTTTCATGGTCTCCTGGAGATACTAGAGGACAGGTCATGTGATAGGGTAGGAGGCGGCGGGGTGAATTTGTTGCATCACCATACCCCGCCCCCTGCTATAAAATGCTGACATTTATGGCATTGAATAGCAGGGGCAGGGCTTGACGCAGTTGCACCATTAAGCCACGCCCTCCACTATTCATTGCCACACATTTTGGTATTTTATAATGGGGTGCAGGGCTATTCGTTATCACCACACCCCCCTTCACAAGCCTACTCTTCTGGGAGAGTAGGCAAGTATGATTAAAAGCTTCTATAGTATTTTAGAGCATGGTTTCCCTTGGAAATGCCTTTATTAGAAATTGATTTCACAATGAGAGCTATAATTGCATATAGACTACTGTGATGTTTTGGCAAAATAGCATTGTACGGTGTCTAGTCTTTTCACTTGTTTGCAGATCATGAAATATACATAGTTCTGCTCAAAGGGTGTGCAATATCTTTCTGGTTTCTGGCAGCAAAAAGGGATTGAGATGGTCAATGGCTATTGACCTATTGAGTCAGAATATTTGATAAAAATGTACAGGAACAGGGGTTTCTGAATTATTGATTGGCTCACCGGCTATAATTTTGCTATTGAATAACTGCAATGTGCAAGATGCGAGAACAGATATGGTCTTAAGCCCTAATTTACAATCTGATTTGTTAGCTACAATACTTTAACATATGAACAAGAAGCTCAACCTTGTTCGTCTTCAGTTTGTGGAAAAATCATGTCCTAAAGAATGACTCATGGCCCATGAGTCTAGCTTATAAATCCATGTTTTGCCTCTATTTCACATTGCATTATTTAAAGCTTTTGGGGAAGTTTTAAACAGAGCTTTGTGCCTTTTTTTTTTTTTTGCAGCTATAATGAAAAGAGTGTGGACTTAATTATTTAAACTAGGCATGTTAGGGATAAATGGTATGAGGTTGAGCAAATACTAATTTATGGTAGATTGTGAAAAGTCTGAGGCAAAAAAATGCTATATTGTGATCAGTCACATTTATGCTAAGGGCGGTATCAGAGGTGTTCTTTATAAAGTAGCGCTCTAAAGTGAGAATAGAATCGGCATAAAGTTGAATTGAATTTCATGTTCAAAGCATTGCAGTAGAATCTCTATCATAGTCCTCATCCTTTATTTATATGCTGTGATAGGAGATCGGCAATCCCCATTCATCTTATACTGATTGTGTATCCTCGCTTTGGAACGCCACAGTTTCCTGGTGAGAAAATCATTGTGTTGTAAAACTCCCATCTGACTGTCCTAACTGCTCTTGTGACTATAAATCCTGAAAGGGCTTTGGCAAAGAATGTGATATGCATAGTCTGCAGCGTGAATATGTGTTTGTATTTGTATGTTTTTTGGGGGTTTTTTTGGTGTTTTTTTTTATGGCTGTCCTTTCCTAGAGTATCCTATTAATTATAAATCTTCACTTTCCGTTAATACATTGCAGGCTTATATATTATGTTTTATAAATTTTATGTTAAGTTGCAATGTTGAATTTTAGTGCAGTTAAAGTGTGTGATGAATTTGTGATTACACTCATATCAGGTATACAGAAACATATGTGTGTGACTCGTTTAATACATATTAATACACTGGTTGTAATTTTGTTGCCCTTGCTATGCCAATTTTGGTATGTGTTTTTTTTTTTTTCTGGTTGTCTAAAGAGGGAGTACCACACACACACACACACACACACATACACACACACACAACTAACCTAGAATTACTGATCTGGGTGTTCATATATAAATACAGACCTCTTTTGTACTATCCATTATCAAGTTAAATGACGAACAATGGACCACTTGTCTTGTTATAAAGAGTGATCTGTCCATTCTTTAGCAACAATGTAATACTTGGAATTCTAATGAATTGGCACATTTTGTATGGTAAATTTTATGTTTGACATACACTTAGTACTGTTAAGGTTCTCTGGGCTGCATGCAGTGGTGGATTAAGATGATTCAGGGCCCAACCTCACACTAGAGTCTCAAGTGCTTCTGAAATGTAGCACCACGAAACCTCTTTTTCCCAATATCCATGCAGTGCCCGAAAATTAGTTTTCAGGAACAAAGTACTTTGGTAACAGCCTGTCCACAAAGTCCTCTTCCCCTCCAAACAGACTGCCCAACCCACCCACACTGGTATGTGACGTGTTGCTTGACTGCTGTTGGGAGCAAGTTTTCTCTCCTCTTTCCCGCTCCATTCCTTCTCCCTCCCTGTTGAATCAGTTCTTCCTTTCATGTGCAGAAATTGGACCATATGCAACTAAATGTAGTAGTGTTCAATTCAACTTCATACGCAAAGGACACTTATTACAGATTACAATTTCAGGGAAGGTCATTTGCCCATAGTCTATGTACAGTAGGAACGTGCCAAACTAGAGTGCACGCAACTACCTCCGATTCAAGATTTGGGCATTTGGTACTTTCTTTTCTGCCGTTTCTCTTGCTCCAGCTACAGGGCTAATCTAAGTCCTGATTACTAGTGACGGCAGTCTCGTATGCATGCTATAATGTGTGTGCAATCAGGAGCAATGTATTTTACATTCAGTAGACATTAAGAGTATCCTAATAAATGTTTTACATGGGGGAATATATATATATATATATATATATATATATATATATATATATATATTTATGTGTGTGTGTATATTGTATATAATGTGTGTATGTATATGTAAAATATGAGGGAGAGGAGTCATTCCACGTCAAATCAATTTGTAGCTCTCCTGATTGTGCTAGAGAGATGGACAAGGTCTAATTGTAAACCTCCTTTCTTTTTATGGGCTTTCATATGATATATGTTGTGAACATGGTGAACTTAGGATTCATCCCTTATAAATAAACTAACTGCAGTGTATATATGTTCTATCAAATGAATACATTGATAGGTTCAGCTACTAAAGTGTAAAATGTAAAGACAGAAAGCCTGTTGTATGCGTATTTGTACATTCTAGTGTCAGAAGATTGAAGCTGCCATAGGTGACACTCCTAAGGGCTCTTGCTGTGAGATATATCCTGACACAAGTTAGATTTTGGACTCCTGAATAGTCTTTGTTTGGCTGGTCACAACTGGACATCCTTGCAACCCAAGGCAGCATTTTGAAGGCCTATACAGGTATATAGAAATAGGAGCTTCCAAGGAAAATGTCTTCATAGTTCATATTTTGGGAAATCCGGGTGCCACTGCATACTGAGGAGCAGAAATTACACCAGGGTTGTGAATGACAGGTATGGGTAGTATCTGGGAACAGCTAAAATCACATTGTCAAAATTTCATTTTGGTATCAAAAGATATACAAAGTCATAAGGGATTTATTAATAATAAAATTGGGTCTGTGTGACTCTCCACAGAAAAGTTAGGATACATAGTAGAATTGGGTAGTAAATCGGGCAACATGCAAATGGTGATTGAAAAAAGTATCCCAGGCACAACCCCTGGGGGCGTGTACAGGTGTTAAAATGTCTTTAAAAAATTAAGTCCAGGTACAGCAAATTGTCAGACTTTTTGGGAAATCAATTCACTTCATATTGATAAGCTGTCCATCTTTCTTGCCAATTTCCCATGGCACAGAGTGTCATTCATGTAAGTGACACTCTGAATGTAACCCCGTTTATTTTAAACTATTTTGTTTGCGTATGTCAATCTATTAATTGTTTGTTCATTTTTTTTTCTTTATATCTGAATGCCCTGTACTTTTCTATATTAAATCTATAATTTAATATGCGGTGTCCTTGATACTCTAACGAATCCATTAGCCTGTTAAGAATGATATAGCTCGACCAAGTTAACCCTTTGAATACCATTGTTGGTTTGCTACATTTGATTAACAAGCTATGCGCTTATATTTACATTTTTGTAACAGTCTGGAGGTGTAAGAGTTGACCCTTTTCTTGCTGGTGTGGGTCTTGCTATTCTATGGATGGCTAGAAGCCGTGTGGGCAGGTATATTGGGGTCCTATTGCCCATATTCAATAGGTGGTGGCTAACCTGAAGTGTGTGAGGTGTGAGCTTGTTTGGGGGCAATTCAGTAGGTTTATAACCTGTAAAGAGAGACTGCGGGCTAGAATCGTGTAACCTCATACAGCAAACACGGCAGCTGGGAGCGTGTTCGTGACAATATATAACACAGCATCATGTTTAAAAAAATTTTTTTAAAATAAAATATTTTCAAAATGTTGATTTTCTCAAAAACATATTTACATTTTTTTTGAAAAACATCTCAAATATTATACTGTTGTTAATAAATCTCCAGTTTTATTTGGGATCATCTGCTACAGGAGCTTTCAGTTTTGAGTGATTCATGAAAATTTCATCTGGGAAAATCAACAAAACCATATTTGTTCCAGTTCACTTCTTTTAGAGGAATGCACTTTCCTCTTCAGGTGTGTTTGCGGACAAGATTTTACAGACAGCGCCTGCTCACGGAGTGTCTTGTGTAGTACAGCTGAGCAGACCTACACCCGAATTCATCAGTGCAAATTTAGTCGGATCAGCTCCCTGTTAAATTTGTGCGTATGCCCCAATTCAGTGTGTTTTAAAACAAGTGCAGATTGTGCTCAGTTTGCGGGCTTTGATGAATCGGGCCCACTGTATTTACCATGGACTACTACACAATTCCAGAACATGAGTTCCACCTTATACTGAATGGATGGAAAGGTGTTCTTTTCTGCAGGTACTTCACCCTTCTTCCAATGTATTTTTTGTGACTGGAACTAATCAGTTCAGTCTTCTTTTTAGCAATCGGAAGCATTTTGTTTCAGAGCAATTCATAATGATTTTGAGCATTGAGTAGTAAAAGCCTAGACATTGTAACCCTGCTGTTTTGCTAATTGGAGGAATATGGTTAAATGTTCAGCAGTGGTTTAGATCTTGTTTAATAGAAACTAGGATTGCTCATAATGTAATTTTCCTTAAAGAACAAAAGTGTTAAAATAAGCCTCTTTATAAATAGCAAAAGCATTAATTTTTCCTCATTATAGGTGCTGGCACTATTGAAGATAGCTATAGATATAGATATTTTACGATTTGTACTTGTAGGCATTAAAATAGATCTTTTTATCTTCCTGCAGGGTTATTAATGAGCTTTGCAATTATCCTGTGCTACTCCACAGCAACTTGGTACAGATGAAATCTTAGTTTAATTATAAAGCAGAGTTTTAAGTAAAGAGCCTGAAAGGATGAGGTAGAAGAGTTTACTCGTTCATTTAGCCGTGAAGTTGTGAATGTCCTTCTCCAACATATTAATGGAACAATGGGGATAGATAATACATCAGCTGCTTCCTTTCTATTAAATTTGATTGTCTTTGTAGGTTCTCCCCACTCATCCTTGTTGAAAGATGTTCCTTCAAATTAAGAAAGGCTACCAAACCGAGACCGCAACCATAGTGTTGTATATTTTAGGTTAATTTTAATACATATAATAATAATAATAAAAAAATGTACGTACCTTCAACAAATAAGTGTTATTGACGAAAACAAATCCACCTGTGTTAGCGGAGACTGGGACGATGCCGCTTCAACCACATGGATCCTTCGCTCTGTTCTCAAATGAGCAGACAGCAGGCCTATTATAAGAACATGTGGTTGGTGCACATGTCCATTGTTATGGACCGGCTTATGCTTCAGGGGGATAGTGGGAGCCAGGATTTCCAGGTTTCCTCCCTTCCAGACCTGTAGCAGCTGCACCCTGTGTAGTTCCTTCACTGGTTCATACTTGGCTAAACATGTTCATCATGCTCTCTTACTCCTCAGCAGCAGGTTGCCATGTTGGGTGAAAGGTAGCAAGGCAATGTTTGTTAAAATGCAATTTTGATTTATTCATACACAGGGGCAGGGCCCTTGTCAAAGCAACTCAGTCTTAGCTTTCAAAATTATATTGTCACTAACTGTTAAAATAGAATTGTGTGGAATCTTTACTTTGTCTTCGCAACTCATGCACTCTTGTCAGTACCTGTGGCCGGGTGTTTGTGCGGCGGCCATCTTGAAACGATCTCCGTCACCTGGAGAGTTAATACCCGATGCCGGAGGGGTTAAATCACCGGCGCTAGGCGCAGTGTGGAAAGTTAATAATAAAAATGTATTGTATTAAAAGAAAAATGTATTTTAATGTGTGCGCTGCAGCGCTGGCTGAGTAGCACCCAGCACTGCAGCATGAAAGGGGTTAAACCTCTGCGAGTAGTGTGCATATGTGTATTTTTAAATAGAAATGTATATGTGCAGGTAAAGAATGTATACGGTAAAGAACCGGCGCTCAGAAACTAGTGGGGGGATAAACGAGGATGATGTAGCTATGGTGGTTTTCAACCTTTTTGACAATGTTCTTACAGGATCTGAACTGTCACTCAATAAAGAATTCTCTTTAGTGCCTACTCTTAAACAGTTGATGTCCAAATTTATGTACATCAATAAACCAAACTGTTCTAAGACTGAGAGATGCCTTTCCTTTAAAGTAAAAGGGTTCATCTAGCACTATGGCTGTGAGTACACATTATTTGATGAAAACCAGAACTTTTGACCCTGTCATCAATAACCCTTCTCTTAACAATTTATTATGTGTTTTGAAGAGGGATACTGATCCTTTTGTCGGCAAACAAGGATCTCATTCTTCAATCTCAAGAAGTGACCAATTATCTTGACAAGAGGGTCCTTATGCCTACCCTTATCATAGCTTGACCCATTTCTCCAACCAGTGGTCAAACTATCCAACCCATTTCTCCAACCAGTGGTCAAACTATCCAACAACTTCATAACTGGTACAAAGCACTTTATTGCAAGAAATACCCGTTTTAGAATATTTTACGACCATGGACTTCTGGCCACTCTTGATGTTACTAGTCTCTACACTAACATACCGCATGACCTGGGCATATCCATCAACCTTCCTCCTGATTTCTTGATGCTTCTCATTGATGATATACTACATTAAAACGGGCCAATCTTTTTATGACTTGTGAAATATAACTTATCTGACCCAACCCCCCATAGGTATATTGATGACCTCTCCTGATTTGGAGTGGATTCCGATAAACTCTGTGACTTCGTGGATCATCTCAAACTGCTACCTGGGACTTTTGCTTTTCAGTTTGTCATTTAGTTCCATTACGATCCGTTACCTTGAAGTCAATGTCCGTGTGTTAGAATGAATGAATGAATGACCATGCTTTACGTGGAAGACAGACAAAAATTCACTTGTGCATACAGACAGCTTTCATCCCAATTCCCTTAAGAGGGGCTTAACCTATTGTCAACTTCTTAGGGTGATTAGTATTTCCTAAGGCCTTGGAGATAAGCCAATGTTTTCTTGACTGAAGATACAGTAAATATGATAATGAAGCTCTGCTGTGTGTGGGAAAGTTGGACAGAGAACCCCCTCTATGTTTAAGGACTAATAACGTGGACCATGATGGATATTGTGTTATTTCTGTGCTACATATAGAACTGCCTCCAGACTTATCAGGTTAATGTTTCTCCAAAACTGCTACCTCTTCTCGTCAGATCCAGACTTATCAGGTTAATGTTTCTCCAAAACTGCTACCTCTTCTCGTCAGATCCAGACTTATCAGGTTAATGTTTCTCCAAAACTGCTACCTCTTCTCGTCAGATCCAGCCACTTCAGCTAAGATCCTCTCCTCCATGCTTTGTTTATAAGAGGACCTAACCTTCATGACCTAGCTGTCAAGACAAACTGTACTCCTAAATTGAAGCCTTCTAGCTGGCTAAGAAGTAATCCAGGCATTTTTCATTCTTCTGGATGTGTGAATTGACATTTGGTTTATGGCAATGCTTTTGATATCCATTTTAAGCTTAACTGCAAAAGCAAATTTATTGTCTACATCCTAAATTGTCCCTGTAACCTACTTATGTGGGTAAAACTTCTCGTATGCTCCATCAAAAAAGCTCTTTTTGTGATATCGGGATCTATTGAAATTAAACATTTACCTGTGACGATACGTTTTTTGGATAAAGGACACCACATATAACACTTGAAATGCTATCCAATAGACCATATTCCACCCTTCAAGAGAGGAGGTGATAGAGACAATCTTTTACACTGGATGGAACTTCATTGGAGTTGACGTTGGAATACTTCCTTTGGGATTTTCTGTTATGTAGTGACTTTTTTTCATATGTGTTCTTTAATTACTTCTCTTTAGTAGTATTTATAACTCATGGTTGTTGTGGTCTATACTTAATATCTTCATTGTATGTATGCTCTAATTTTATGTTAAAAAAATTAAATTATTTACATTTTTTATCTCCCTGTGGCTTTGACTTTTTTGTTTTCAGTTTGTGTTTTTGTATCCTTTTTTTGTTTTTCATTCTCTTCAGTGTTTTTCTATTTTCTTAGCTCCCTGTTACAGGTCTGAGACAGAACAGGAATAGATTTCCAATTACACAACAGTGCAGTGGGTGACCGATAAAGCCATTCGGTGATTTGCCTATGTTTAGCATTGTATGCGTACTCTGTATGTGCATAGCGGCTCCGGATTCTCTTTGATTCTGCCTGAAATGTCAACAGAGCTCAGACTATTGTGTGGTAGTGAATGGACAAGTCTTTTCCTAGTGCTTTTTGTCGCTTAGTAACAAATGGATGCATTGGGTGCTTATAGCAGCTCCGTATTTTGCATGATTCATTATGCAAGTGCTAAGTTTGGCGCCTGGTGCTGTTCACTTGTTTAGTGCCCCTGATAAAAGTCTGTGTGTAGACTGAAACACTCATTGGGATCGGATTTTGTAACAATTTTTTATATGGAGTAAATGTTTTACTTGTTTGGACATAACTGAAGTGTTGGTCTGTTTATTGTTCTATGGGCTTTGGTGATTTATTACTTATTATTTTGGACTCTGCACAACTAGCTGTATATTTGAGTGCTGAACACTGCCTCTGTCTGGACATTAATGTGTGTGCGGTGCATGTTTATATACTGGCTAAAGCGTAAAAGAACCAGTTTCATGCAAGCATTATTAAAATTGCCTTGATAACATTCCCTTAGGTCAATTTAAACGATTTGAGACTTTGCACAGAAAACAAGGTTTTATAATCAGAATTGGGAGAGAGGAGACAATTCAAAGTAAAAGGCTAAAACTGTGGTAGAGAAGGCTAAAGAAGATAGTCAAATTCTTTTTCTTGTCTTGATTGAAGGGGAAAGTGATATATTTGGTAATAAATGCCCATGCAAAATCCTTTTTAATATTAACTCCAACATAGATATATTAACATAGAGATATTAAGAGGTAGGTAAAAAATATTATAAAATCCTTAGAAAGGATCCTGATTTGGGATAATCCCTGTCTGCTAAATTTGAGAGTCAAGCTAGTTAGTGCCTTACCTAATATTGAGAAAAGAGGTGCTCAGAAAATCATGGTTTTACAAATGTGTCTCCTGCATAGCATATAGGAATTTACACCTCCGAGCCTCCCCCCCCCCCCCCAATCTTCCTCCATGGAAAAAAAATTGTTCAGGTTCGATTGCACTCCAATATAGTATATTTACTTGTGTGAATACGACAAATTCTGTGTGGCCCGGACTTCCCTTTCTTTAAAAGTGTTCCTGATTGAGCACTTAAGGAATATTAAGAACGGCATGGAAAGCCATTCAGCACGGTGGCACAGGGGTTAGCATTTATTTGTCATAGTGATGGGGTATGTTCTTCCAGTGTCTGTATGCAATTATTAATTTATCATTAACCAGGGGTGTTATGTTCCTTTTTTTTGTATTATACATTTTAACCCTTTCTGGAGTACATTTCTGTATAGATGTATAACTTCTTTAGGGCAGCTGCAGTATTCTTAATGTGTAGAGGGGTTACTGTGAGAAAAATCAGGGTCGCAGTTTCCAATTAAGGGAATTAAATGCAGAGGACATTTTAATAAGACCATTTTAATGCTTTGTGTGCATCAGTCTTATTCACTGTGGGATTGGAATTTGATTAATATGTTTTGAAAGTGATTTAAAGCGGCAATCCCACAGACTTTTCTTTTTTGTTATAATAATAATAAATAAATAATAAGAGAAGTACATTTTAAGCATGCATCTGTCATTTTTCCACCCAGAAATCATGATCTACTTTTCAAAAGCTCTTGGTTTTTCAAACAGAAATGGCTGCCAGAAATAGACAGTTATCTGCTTCACTGACAGGCTTTGAGCCTGAGGATGGTTAAGGGGGGACAGCGCTCAGAGGGGCGGGCCTGTTTGCTTACTACTACCGCCACCGCCACCGTCACCATCGTACATGGCACATTATGATGTGCCATGTAACTGGGTTAGCTTGTTAATCCAGAATCCTAAATCATTAATAGCAACCTGATGGGAGAAAATGATAAATACAAACCTTCATCTTCTTGCCTGCCTGATATGTTAAAAACAAAAAACAAAATCCCACACCTGTTTGGTTTTTTTTTGTGGAATTGCTGCTTTAACTGAAGTGACATTTACTGTGTCAGCTAGCAGTGGCTTCTGAAAATGTCACACAGGCCCTTTGGGTAGGTGCTAAATAAAGCAAATCTGCATGTTCAAACCAGGCAATATTGACAATACTGACTTTGAATGACAGTTTGAATTTTTAGAGTATATATATCCCCAAGCATTGTCATTCACTAATGTGAATGATTTTTTTATTCTCTGTACAGATCAGCATAATGATTGAATCAATATAAATAAGCATTTGTAATAATAATTATTGCCACAAGTCCACCAAATGTAAGGAGGGTAATATGTTTATTGAAGATGTAAGAAAGATTAGCTGCCACTTTGTGGTTGTGGGGTAGTGCAGAAGTGGATCTAGTATCAAATTAATTTAATAACGTAAATGTTAGACTGGTTTTCAGTGCAGAAGTTAGTTGTTCGGAACATATGCATTCTGACACGTTCTTGTCATATTTGAGTGTACATTTGAGCCCGTGTTTCCATCATTTTACTACAGAAGGGAATATTTGGTACGTTATTTTTTGCAGCTTTTGAGGTTTTTAGGGCCAGATGGATATGATGTGAAATGGGTTGGTTATCTACTACTTTATAGGGAGGTCATTCTAGAACTTGCATCATAACTAAGTTACTATCCTGTGTGACAAAGGCTTGAGGTAATGCAACTATGAAAAACAGGAAGGGAGAAGCATAAAACATTAATTAAATGTTTAATCTAGACAAAGGGTTTGGGGGAGGGGGGTTAGTTGTACTTCCCTGGCCAAGATGGAAAGTCCTTCATTCATAGGCCGGAATTCAACTCAGCTGCGATTAACGTGGCATGAAAGCTAATAATGTTAATACGGTAATTTTAAACCTGCTTTCTGCTAGTGGCTCCCTGAGCCGCGACCCAAAAAAACAGTGTTGAAATTACCTTAACAGTAATTACACGCACAATTACTATAGCGTCAGTAATAGTGCGCAGGCCGCGTTACTTTTTACAGAAACGCGGCCAATTGAATTTCCCCCATAGTCTTTCTCGAAAATGTCCATTCTAGCTATCGTTTATGTAGGACATTCTAGAAAATCGAAATCTCAGGTTGCTTTGGGCAACACGACTACTTTTCTTTTTCCTAGTTTTGGTCTGGCCACAGGTGTGACTTGTCAAGATAGAGCCCTGGGTATTGCTCCTTTTAAATTGGTGAAAGCAATTCACTCTGGTTCCACCCAGTGGTTAGCGTCACTGCCACACAGGACCTTGGTTTGCATCAAACTCATGACCCCAGAGCTGTCTGCGTGGAATGTTTTCCCCTGTGTTTATGTGGGTTTCCTCGGGGTACTCCGGTTTCTTTCCACACACCAATAACATCATTTTATGTTGTTTGGCTGCTGACTAAAATGAAAGTGTGTGTTTTAGGGAATTTTAGATGGTAAACTCCATTGGGTCAGGGACTGAATTATTAAAATATTCTATCTACAGTGCTGTGGAATAAATACATATATTAAGCATTTATAATATATTAGTAGCAAAAATGTATAAATCAAAAACTACATTAGATAAAGAAATCTGATTCAATATTTGAGGTTGGCTTTGATGGCCCATTAAGTATCACTGCATGATATTAAAATTGGGAAACCAAAGATCAGAAAATAGTAGAAAATAGGTTCAGTTGATGTTAAATGATCTGCCATATCTTATTTTAAATATCTGTGTTTTTATGTAATGAATACTTGGCTCTAGTCTTGAGTTTTTTTGTGTAATTTAGCATACTGGGCCATATTTATAGTGTCCTCCTTAAGCTTTTCTCATTGTCCTCCACATAGAACACCAACATTTTATAATTTGACTGTCCTCTTGCTTTGGGATCAAAACATACTAACATTATGTTCCACCACTCCAAGGTGTGGGTGCGCTGCCCCATGTTATCCGTCTGACTGATGAAGTCTGTCACTGCCACTGTTTCAGTTTTTATGCAGAGGCAAACATTACCAAGAGTATGGTCTGTGATTGAAAACTTTTAGTTTTTCTAAAGTCAAATTGAGAGCATCGATCGCTTACGCAAATAGCATTGTTTTAAAACGCTTTGCTGCTGCCCCATCTCCTGATGCATTGTAATTAATTGAGACCCTATCAGATTGTCTCCACATTCATAAGCAAAACTGCCATATTTTATCTACATGCTGTGTGAAGATATTTTTGATTCAGGAAGTGGATATCTTGCATGGCCTTTGGTAGATCCCAGAAACGGCTTGAACCTTATCTGAATGAAAAGCATACAGGTCATAATTAGAATTTATTAAATACCTACGATTACGTTCCTGCACCCTCTCCAGTAACATATATGTATATATTTCCCCTCTACAGCTTGCAAGCTCTTTGGGGCAAAGCCCCTTTCCTTTTGTGTTTATGAAATGATTAGAATATAACATTTAAAGTGTGTGAGAGTCTATTAAAGCCAACAATGGTGTAGTGAAGAGCCAATGAGCATCTTATTAACTTTGTAAAAGAAAAGGTTGTAGAAACAGTAGTGTTTTGGCGCCCAATACACTTTGAAGTGTACAGACACTCTAAAAATCTCTGCTGGAGTCCCCTCCTTAGTTTCCTGTTTTTTAGCTGCCATATGTTGGTGGACTCGCTGATTCTTTAAAGATTAGAAGGAAACCAGGAACATTTAATCAAACAAATACAAATAGAAAAGATCAGTTCAGTAGTATTTTAAAATGTATGAAAATCTTTTGTGTATTGTGTTTGTAATTTATTTTTATAGTGATATGTTGCGTTTGATTTTGCACACATTTTAAAAAATCAGCATGGGATAAAGGAAACACACTTTCTGACGTCTTTGAAATCTTACAACAATATTTCCTGAATTGTTTTTTCTTGCACAGTGGATTAATGAAAGCATGCAGCCCAAATGTGTGTGTGTGTGTGTGTGTGTGTGTGTGTGTGCAAAAAAAAAACTGTTCAGATAGCTGTAAAGCATGGATCAGAGTCATGTGGTAAGTGTCCAGCAACTGTCCTCGTCAGCATAATAATAAAAATGTGCCATCAAGAGCTGATATTATTGTTTTGGCTGTCAGGTTAAGTGCTTTGTATTTTATATATTTTGGTGCAGTAATTAAGTTATGATAAATGACTCATTTACCACATGCTGCGCAATTGTCCCAATTTTTGCAGCGTGTGTAGTCCCAAAACTAATATAATTGATTGCATTATCGAACATGTTGGCAGATGCGGTCAGGAAGATCACCTATTGGCCTGTGTGCACTACTCTTCAGGCCTCTGATGCTGGAAGTATCGGGCTGCTTGACTTATTGTATAATTCGTCCACTTGTGCGCAGGAAAGTTGTGTTTTGATCTTGTCGCTCAGTCTGATTAGCAAATTGCTCAGTGTGTGGTCAGCAGCGGGCACCAAATTTACAACCCAATGGTAATTTCAGTTCTGGTGGCAACAAAGGTGGAAAAATTAAGTAAACCACATAGAGAAGATGGTAACCTCACACCCACATCAAGTTGTCGCACAAAATATATTGTACAGAATTTCTCAATTTTGAATAAGACAATAACTGTATGAGAGACCTCTTGAAATTACTTCTGTAACGTGGCTGTTCGTAGTTTTCCCTAGATCCCCCTTGTATTTTGCACATTAAACTGACCTGCATTGTTTTATAGTGGCGTGTAATCATTTTTGTGTGTTTGGAATCAATAATACATTCCTTGGTATTCTGATAGAATTGATATTTATTATTAAGGTACCATTAAATTGACCTGCAATTATAGTCAATACATTGACAATGTCATAACTCGTTATTTTTATTTCATATAACTGTTGTATGCTTCAAATTTGCAAAGAATCCTCCATTTACAAGCTATTCAGACACTTGGCATTCTATTCTATTTTGCTCTATTAAAAGTAATGCTGCTGTACCCAGCTAGATCTAGTTATTTGACCAGTTTTCTAAAAAAAACAGGTATGTTAGATTTGGCTACATACTGTATACTATGTTCTGTACAGCTATATATCTGGGGTTTATTAGAATATATTTGTAACACAAATATTTTATAAAGGAATGGGGAAGAGTAAGAAACAAAATTTGATTTGATGGGTTTGAGTACTTTGGAGAGGATTGCGGGAGTGACTGTTATTGGTATGTGGATGGGCGAGGATTAGGGGTGAAATCCCTAGAAGCAAAGAGTAAAGAGAGAGGAATTGTGTGATACTGTGATTTTAAAAATATGTTGTAAGTGGGAACATTGAGAGGGAGGAATGGTTTAAGGAAGTCATGTAGTGTGTGCTTTATATAGACATGAGTGAGTTGAGTATAGAATGGAGAAGGAGATATGTATAGCGCTGGAGTCATAAGGGAACTAAAGGAGCTAAACATTTTGTAAGCACTATTTAGATTATTTAGGAAATGCAGTAATCCAGGCATTGCATGATGGTGAGTGGGGATCAATACTGAGAATATTGGAAACAATGTGAAAATAAATGTCGGGTTTCTTTCTTTCTTATGTTAATTTTTTCCATTTTCCCACAGTTTTTATTCTTGGTTCAGGAGTCTTAAAAGTATAACGTGAAGTTAAGCACTAGGAGTCTGATTCATTAAGGATCTTAAATGAAGAGGTATCTTTTTTCAGTCTCCTGGACAAAACTGTGTTACAATGCAAGGGGTGCAAACTAGTTTTCTGTTTTGCACATAAGTTAAATACTGACTGTTTTTTCATGTAGCACACAAATATCAACTTTAAATTTCAGTGTACAAATAGGCTATCAGGTATTTGTGTGCTACATGAAAAAACAGTCAGTATTCAACTTATGTGCTAAATAGAAAACTAGTTTGCACCCCTTAATGAATCAGGCCCTAGATTCCTTTATAAGTAAGGCCATCAACAGATTGGGTTTATCAACCATTCAGAATTGAAACACCTAAGCAGTCAGGATGTTGATAGACCTGCGTCACACTTTAAACATCCCAGAAAACGTTACAGATAATGTAAGGGGGTTATAGACACAATTACAGGAGTTATAAATTAATATTATGAAGCATTCAATAATGGGGTCGGAGAAATCGCACTCTCTTCTGACTACTAATAAAGCAAAGTCTTATCAGTTAGTAGTAAATCACATATGTTATTTTGCTGATTTATAACACATTATACTGGAATTGTAGGCTTCCTTCAACCATGATTCATGGCCTAGAAAGATTGAACGTCTTGAGAATTTTATTAATGGTGATAAAAGTAGTTGTCTGACCACCATTTGTATGTATGTGCAATCATTGGCTGACCACACTGCTCTACCATCATAAGGCCTATACAATTTGGCCATCCACTTTTGTTACCAAATTTTGCACAGGCATTTCTTAATTTGCAAACCTTTTCTTACTTGGTCTGTAACTGTAAAACTTTCCATCTGTAAGGCTTTTAAAACGACTTTGCTTTATTAGTAGTCTTCTGAAGGGTGTGTGTTGTGTTTAGCTTGTGTACATTTTTCTATTTCTATTGATCAGAAGATAAACTTCAGAGGCATTACGCTGCTTTCTCTCTCGGCTCCAATAAGCCTAGTGTACCAGACTTTTTTTTTTTTTTATTAACCTTAATACATATCTTGTATAACACTCTATTGTTTACTGTATTTATGTAATTTAATTTAAAAAAACAAAACAAAAAAAAAAAACTTTCATATCACTAAAAAGGACAGGTTGTTTTTCAATAACCTTCCAGATCAGTTTAAACTTGAAATGAATTGGCAAGCAATACATTTGCCAATATTCTACATGTTTTTAATATAACAGTACAAATATCTGCACAGCTTCTATACAGTTTTAAGTATTCCACCATTAAAAATGACACTTAAATATAATTTGTGTTTTAAGCCAGTGTTGATGGAGTTTAGCAAACGTATTTTTAGCATACTTTTTTGGGTCTTTGTTGTGGTTTGTGTACTGTGTGTATGAAATGTATTAATTTTGTGATTTTGATGAATGTTTTTTCACATGACCCACGTTTGGTCTAACAAATATTTTAGACTATTTACACTATTAATCCCAATTACACAGTCTTCCTGAACGTAGAACACATTGATTTCTATGGCACCATTCACATTTTTACATTGATAGTACATTGCGTTACCATTTTACCCAATGCATGTGTTGTGTAGGTTTTCTTTTTTATTATGCTCTTAGGTTTTTGTGTTTTTAACATTCTTTCTTTAGGAGAGTATCTGTTTCTTAGGTGACCCTCCTCATCCGCACTCTTCTCTTTCTAAAAGAGCAGGTGTCCATTCAGGTCTAGCCTATTGGCACATGATGAGGTGTTTTATTTATTGTAAATTGCCACTACCCTCTTTTTACTTGGGTGCCAGTTTCTAATTGTATGGTGATATGTATATTGTTGGAACTCTTAGTAAATGTCTCATTTTACAGTGCTGCTAAATATGTTACAATGCTTTATAAATAAGTAATAACCCAGTGCCTGTAATGACTCTAGCGCATAGAAGATAAATGTTATCTGCTGAATGTGGGCCTCTGGTCATGAAATTCCATGTAGTCAATTTTGCGACGCCTTACACTAATCATGTGTCTTAATACTTATTCTGAGTGTGTTAAAATGCAAGTACCTGATGTTCAGATTTGCCACCTACTACATGAATATGAATGGCTACTTACATTTTAGTTTTTTGCTTTTTTTTAAATGTATAGCTAATGCTAAAACAGACTGGGCATTCAGTTTAACTCACTTATTGCAAGGTTTTTCGTACAGGACAAAAAAAATGCAGTGTCTGACTATGCATTAACAGCAGTATCTCTTGAATGTTGCAGTGATAGACTCCTGGGAAAACTGGGTGCTTGAGGTATTAGCAATGTGGAAATAGACTAATTAAAGTAAACTGTTTTGCAAAATAATGTATGGCACCTACAGCTCAGGGAAGGCAACAAATATTATAATCCCTATTAAGTATGTGATAGTATCACTAAACATGAAAATAATGACTTTTTACCCTCTTTCCTCTGATCCCTGGTATTTCTACTGAATAAAATGTTGCCCCTTACTACTAAACGAACCAAAATTGCTTGTAAGCTTTTTTCTTTTTGCAACTCCCATGTGGAAGAATAAACAGAGTGACTGAATTGTAGTAAGCATTTTTATTCACAATACATTATATATTGAGTATAAAAACAGATCTATGTCAATTAATAATTTCTGGGAACAGGTTTTGAACGTTTCAAAAGAACAATGATACATATGACATTCCCCCCTCCCCTTCCCATAACTGTCCATGACTGGTCACGTTGTTTACAGACTCTTATGATAAGGGTTGTCTTATGTGGACCCAAAAAATGAGCCTAAAATATTTGTTTATATTTGCGTTATACTTTTTGTCTGACTGATATTAAACAGGCTATAGTTTTATGGTATATTGCTTTTACAAAATTCTCGGTGTATATTCTGTTTAAATACAATGTATCATTATCTAGTTTCGTGTTCTATGTAAACTTGTTCACCTCATATTCTTTTCAAGTTTTCGGTATGTAACAGGAAAGCCTGTGTGCTTTTATATTTTGCAATATAGCTCCTTTTTGCTTTACAATATTTTTCTGACTTTATAACAGAGAATTAAGATGTGTAGCAAAAAAAAATATTTTAAAAAAAATTATTGTAGTATTGTAGTTAGCCAGAAAAATCTATGTGCTGTTTAAATACTTTCGTGTCAAAAAAGACAAAAGTATTATAAGAATGATACCTTTATTGGCTAACCAAACAAATTTTTATTATATTTGCTAGCTTTTAGAGCACGGAGTCCCCTTCATCATTCAACTTTACAATTCATTTGTAAAGTTGCCTGATACAGGGGCCTCTGCTCTAAAAGCTAGCAAATATAATAGAAATTTGTTTGGTTAGCCAATAAAGGTATCATTCCTATAACAGAGAATTGGAAAGCCCGTAAATGCACAATGGTAGAGATTTCCTGTTTGTGACTATTCTCTACCAAAAGATTGTATGATTGGAAGAATATCTTTCAAATGTATTTTACTTTTCTTTCTAAAAAGTTGAGCATTGCAAAATCCTTGCCAGTGTGAAAAAAAAGATGATTGTCCACCTCCTGTACACATTTATCACATAAGCTTTCTATAGTATTATATGATGCCATTCTTTTTTTTACACAAGTGCACATTTAGGAATCGAAATAGCAGCAATCAACTTTTCTGTTTGAAAATTTATTGCAAACAGTGTAAATGGTTATATGAACAACTGAATAAAACATGGAAAGGTTGTATATTAATATTATTGCTTATTCTGGTAATAATAAAATGAGGCCGGCAGAGTACTGTATAAGTGTGTAAGTAAAATACTGTAGAGAACAAGTGCATTAGTGTACAGCTCTCCCCACTACAAGGTTCTCCAAGTGGGTTGAGGTATACAACCACTTTTTTTTCTTTTGTTTTTACACATGCATACAAATATTTTGTCAGTGAAGGAAAGGGTGAGGAAATGATCTTATTTCCCAGACTTAGTTGTTAAAGTTTAACAGAGCAGGATTTTTTGCTATTATAGATGTTTTGCCCATTTTCTCATTCCATAAGTGAAGTTTGTTCTGAATCCCCAAAAATTTGGAGTGTAAACAGTAGTTTGGGAACAAAAAAACTAGAGCCCCATAAAATAAAGAACCTCATTCATGAGCTTTTCTGTAAAGCACTACTTCACTTGGCTCTACTTTGGAATTGTTATAAGTAGTACAGTAGTAATACAGTAAAGATGTTTTAGATTCAAACCGAGAATAATTGCTTCTTGTTGCTTGCACTAGTCTTCCATTCTTGTGACACACAAAAAAGTTTACAGGTCCTCTAAAAATACTATGGAAGAAAGACTTCAAACCATGAATATACTTTTTAATTTCCTTTAAATCCCAGTTTTAAAATTCCCTCCTCGTTTTATCTTCCCACCTCTCTCTATCCTCTTGTCTTTGAAGAGCTTTAGTTAGAAACTATACCAGAAAAAGGGATATTTTAAAAGAAATTGTTACACTACAGGGGGATTGAAATGCGTGTTTTTTTTATTATGCTTGGGCTACACTTAATCGCTTGTATATGGTTTGATTTGTTCACTGTTGTGCATAGTAATATGTAGACACTTAACCCCCTAAGATATTTCAATTTTAATGTGCACTACTAGTACTGCAGGCTGCATGTGTTCAGTTCCTAGCTCCTGCTGGCATGGTTTCTGGGCCTTCACTGCAGGGGACCAAACACCCAGCCAAGGTTCTTCTTTCATCATTTCCTCTGACACTTTGCTCTCACTCCCTCTGTACCAGCATAGGGTCTTAAGATGATGTTCATGATTTATTGCATTAATTCATAGTGTTGTTGTGAACATTGGCACATAATTTGTAGTAGGGAAGACCTGGAACATCTAGTTAGGTGTGGACAGCTTGTGGTTCTCCACATGTTGCAATTTCACAGGTCCCAGCATACCGTGCCAGCTATCGGCTGACAAAGCACGCTGAGGCTTGTAGTTTCAAAATACCTGGAGAACCACAGGTTGTCCAGGCCTGGTGTATGGAGCCAGGTCTTCAGTGCATTTATCAAAGGCACCTTTGCTAAAGTCACCCTTCTCCCATAAATTGTGTGTTATTACCTGCTTCAAGGGAAAGAGTAAATATTGAATTACATTTTTCTTTTAGTGTCTATTATTAAACAGTAGGTGGTGTTGGCATTTAAACAATGTTTAATTTTATTTGGTCAATGACTTAAGTGGTGTGCATCAACCCCCCCTTTTTTTCTATTAACACCAGTTAAATGGATCATGCTTTTTGATAGCGTTTCATGCTTGCAAAAGCACGTAAATGGGTTTGGGAATGGAACTTACTGATTCCTATGACCAAACACCTAGCCCAGTGTTGGCTAACCAGTGACACTCCAGGTGTTGTGAAACTACAAGTCCCAGCATACCCTTCCAGCAAAAAGCTGCTATATATTGACAAAGCATGCTGGAACTTGTAGTTTCACAACACCTGGAGTGTCATAGGTTAGCCAACACTGACCTAGCCTGTGGTCTGAAGCTGTGGCTGTGGAGCGACGTCTTCCGGACACTGCCAGCTCTAATGGATTCAATGGAGTCAACCTCCAGTGTAAGTGCTGGTTACGCTCCGTATGTCAAACTACATCACATTTTACATGCATTTTCTTACGGTCTGTGGGTATCTACCTTTAATCTGTCCTGCTGTCTTGTTCTGTCTGTCTTCTATTATCTAATTTCTTTTAGCGCTTTGCTCTCTTACTCCTCTTACCAGTTTCTTTACTCTTTTACGAATGCTTAATTATTTGGCTAGTACTTTGCTTTTGCCTTATTTTCTGTTCCATCTTTTTACCACAATGTCATTTCTTCTCTCCCTCCTTTTTCCTATGTCACATCCTCTCCCATCTCCGTGCCATTGTTTCTCTAGGGCAAGGCAGCCAGAGTACACAGACTGTTGAACCCCTAGTGAGCAACCTGAGCTCGATTCCCTGTAACGGAGCTTTGAATAAATGCCACCTAATGTGATGCAGGTGGGGAGAAAACATTCCTCTCATGTGACATGAAGTCTGATGTAATGTGCATGCATGATCGAACCACACCACTTGGTCAGTAGGCCCAGTGATAGGAAACAATTCATGACTGCAACCAATGACATCTGCCCACTACCTATAGAAACTTTAACAGGGTATACACTAAGTCGGTGTAGGTTACCTAGGGGCTGCCTCTGCAGAGAAACATATATTCACATCTTATCAGCCATGAAGTCCTGCTGTGATAGAATATCACTCTTGCTCTTATATTGCTGCAGGACTGATGTTTTAGTGTGAACTAATATGGCTGATGAGCCAAAGATAGAATATGCTGTTAACGACGAAACTGTGATTTTTCGGCAGTGCTTTTGCCTGAAGCTCTGCACAGCCTGGGGAGTAACATGTCACTAAATATAAACAAAGCTACTTCTCTTCCCCTGCTGGCAGCTTCACCAAGATGCATGGTAGCCACAAGCAGAACAGAGATTTCACTGTTGCCATTAGGAATTTGGAGCAGTAGGAGAGCTGGCTGCCAAGCTGAAAGTCTGAAAGCATGATTTCTGACAGTAATTACTTTTTATTTATATATTCGTGGGGTGGGGAAATATATAATGTCTGGTATAGAAACTTTGATAATGTTCCATTTCTGTCTGGCCACACAATTATACTGTGTGGGCAAGTTCTGGTATTTCCACGTAAACTAGAGCATTATGTTCTCACAGAGGGAAACTTTGGTAACCAAGTATCCTAAAAGTTCACACTTTCAGAGTCTGGAAAACCATGGTTTAGTGTTGTTCAAAGGATCAGGAATTATGATGTTTTATGTGGGTCTCTGTGTTTTTTTTTTTTTGTTTGTTTTTTTGTTTCTTTTTCAATTATACTTGCACATTACATTTGCAAATTATGAATGTTACAAAAGTGTTTTGTTGATTTTAAGCCAAACCGCTTCATTAGAGGCTGGTACTAACAGGAATCCGAGGGGGAGCATGTGGTACCTTGATTTTACTATTACCAAAACTAGGCTTTACCAGCTGGGACTTGTGGCACTATACCAGGGAAACCCGCAGTGTGGGATCTCCATGCAATAATGACAAACCAGCCCCAGGCTGGATTGCCTAGGGAGAGTTGGGTCTGCAAAAATAATAATGCGGACTCCTACCAAGGGGTACCCAGCCCACATGCTGAAAGTACTAGTTCTCTTTCACACTTCTGAGCGGTGGGTGTGGGGTAATCATAATTTAATGTAAAAAAAAAATATCGTCTCTGATACACTACAGGTCCCTGCATGGCTTGGCTGCTCTGGTGTACCAAAGAAAAATGTAAATAAAACACACATGCCACTGTAAAATTTGGCTTAATTGAAACAAAAACACCCCTAAGCAAACCCTCATTTACCCTCTTTATTACTTGCTTACATCTAGGGGACTTCATCTGCAATTGATCCTTGCTTGGCAATGCAAAAATCCCTGGGACAAGACACTAAACTAGCTCCTATGAACTACCAGCGCTGAGACCATTGGTGCACCAGGGACTTCAAATCTTTTCTATTACCCCACACCCAACGCCCAGGAGCATGGGGTAGAGGAGGATGGGGGGGGGATCTGCATGTTTTTTTTTTTTTGCAGACCCGGTATACCTAGAGAATCCAGTCCTGTGCTATCCAGCCTGGGGCTGATTTGTTCCCCACACTGTTGCTGGCAAAGCCTAGTACAGGTAATGGAAAAATCGGAGGGACCCCACGCTTCTTGATGTGGCCCCCTTCCCCCTCCCCAACTTTGCACTAAAACTGGTTCAGCTGCTGTTTGTTTTGGGGGGTGGCAAAGTGTTGTGTTTTGTTTTTTTTATTCTTATACAGCTGTGCTGGCGGTATTGCCTGTTTAAACACAAACCTTTATGTCGACCTTGTGGTGGTCAACTTGACAACCTTTCACCATTTACAATGTTGACACTTTAACCCTGTCGTTCTAATGAACATAGTCAACATTCTGAACGTCCGCATGTTCACTGTCTTCATTTCAACCACATGTGCTTTGGTTGCGTCTGCTTTGTGGTTATAAGCAGATGAAAATGTGACTTGTGCGAATTAATTGGATTTCCGTTTCAAACTTAATGGTATAGACCTAATCACTCACCTGGGTAATATGTACGCGTGCCTCTGGATACAGGTGAAGACACCCACTGACAACACTAATTAAGCCTCCCTTGTTAAGATAAATTACTGTAAAGAATAGCAATATAGGAATAATCAAATCCTAGAATTTCTGCTCAATATAGTCAATTTCCTGAATACGCGGGTTGTATTCATTGTTACAAATGTAACCCATGCTGCTGTCTGATATACTATATCCAGATTCATCTGAAACTGGGTTGGTTTGGCAAACAGTATTGTTGATTGTTAGCAAAAAAAAAAAAAAATTCTTTAGTGAGCACATTGTTCCTTGTTGTGTTTTTAGCCTGTGTACAGAAAATATGCCCTTGGGGTTGTCTAATGTCATCATGATTTTTCTGTTGTAGACATACATAAAATCCATTTCCTTGAGAATAAAATACTTCAGTGACCATTTTGCATGCAAGTACCCAAGGCCACATATTTATTACAGTTGGATATTAGATTTGTTGGCTTTCACAGCTCAAAATCAAACACTCAATGAGACCAGGCAGCTTTTTAAGTCCAGGGGTGCTGAAAACCGAGGCTGCCAGTCTACCATTTCCATAGAAAGTCAGATTTACAGAGAGGACCAAAAGATAATGAATTCCTTCAATAAATTAGGAGCATGAATGGAGGTCAGTTTTTTCCTGCTTTATGTCCTAGCACCATGTAACTGACAAAAAGAAAGGGAAATTAAAACTGGCACTTTTGAGATATGTTTTTTGTCCCTTCAAACACATTGAACATATAGTGGTTTCTTTCTTGTTTAGATCTTCCTTGCTATGAATGAAAAATTGTTGTAGACATTCTTGCTAACCACCAGGTTATTGGGTATAGTCCTATCAGATTATTATTAAATGTTTTATGTGCCTAGTTGAATATTATCAGGAAACTGTTCTACTTTCTGCAGTCTAATTTTCAGGTGATTTGTTTACAACACTTTTCAATATTAATCTCGCTGAGATAAACCATGAATTTTAAATGTACATGCAACCTTTTAGAAGACAACAGCTTAAATTACAAGAAAGGAAGACAGCCAAGTTAATTAAAATCCCTTATGGAGGTATACATAAATAAGCTACTGTTAACACTGCTGTTAATGAAAGTGATTTTGTGGGGCCAGACGTTATTTTTGTTCAGTGATTTTTTTATTTTATTTTCTAGATGTGTGGTTTGTTGAGCAAGATTTTTTGTTTATGCTGGGGTTTTCCTTTTTTGATCTTTTTTGTTTTTGTTTACAATACGCATAATTATGGAAGTAGCTATGTTGTTGGTAAACTTGGTCAACCTGCATCTAGATATCTCTCTGAAAGTTGCACTGGAGCAGAAACTACATCTTGCAGTTTGTTGCATGCCGATCAGTGTCCAATTATAAACTAATTTGCCTGCATTTCTATTTAAGCTATTTACGTTGGCTGTCATATTAAATGGTGCTATGGCTTAATGCCAAAACATTTCTATAGTTGTGTGTAGCTTCTCATATACATTTTTGTTTTGTTTATATGCTGAAAGATTCTATTTTTGCTACAGATGCATTTAAGCTATTAGCCACCGTTCAGATTCTAAATGTGATTTTTCTACTTTATATTTAGAAAATAAGAACAAACTGTTTGTGTTTGCTTTGGGGTACACCATCTTATTTAATTTTGTTACAGTTTTCAGGAATGTCCCCAATTGTCTGTAATTATAAAAATATGAACAATTGATTACAAATAAGTCCTGTATCTTAAAAGCTTTCTGTCTAAATACTTTTTTTGAGACATTATTTTTGTTTCCTACCTTGTACAGATCCAGATTCCGAACAGGATGCGACTGTTAAATCTGCACAAGAACGAGCTGACATAGTTGCCAAATATGACAAGGTGAGTTGCCTGTTCATATCTAGCTCGCCAACCTGGGAGAACAGTTGCTGCAGATATCCAGTCAGGGGCCACTTAAATATCATTTAAATATCAGTGCTGCGGAGCACTGTGATGCCTTACAAATCTATGATAATACTTACAATACTTTTTGGTTTGTCTTATTTACTCTCTCTGGCCTTAGTTTTGATCCAGCAGCTGGAGAGCTGGCCTATGGAGTGATGGTAGGAAGTTAACTATAGGGAACACTCATCATTTTACTAACTGGGGAAAGGGATGCATGCATAGGGGAATATTTTTCTTCAAATATGATCATCCGATGCCCTGATATTTATTTATTTTTTTTCTATGTAAAGCCTTCTATACTTTTAAGTTGGCAGGAAAAAAAAAAAGAATGCTGTTTTATAAATTTGCTTTCTCCTTGGTAGGCTCCATCTGCCTGCAGAGTAGGACAGTTGCAAGGTATTGAGGATGTTGGACCAGGAGTGAGCTCTCTGTTCTGATAGTCTGTCTTGTCTTCTGAGTTGAATTTTCAGACTGCACTATGCTCTCTAGCAGCTTTGCTTCCTATGTACCTCACAGCTCTTCTGATGTGCAAGTTGAAAGAGGCCCGCAGGGGCGAACAATACACCTCTGATTTAATTGCTATTTCTCTGCTAATATGTGTTTGTTTTTTATCTTTATTTTTTTTGCTATATATATAACTGTGCTCAAGTCTTGGACAGATATGGAAAAAATGCTGCAAAGAATTAATGCTATTTTGAAGGCAAAGGGTAGTCACACCAAATATTGATTTGATTTAGATGTCTCTTCTGATCATTCACTTTGCATTTTGTTAATTAATAAACAAACTGTTAACACTTCTACTTTTGAAAGCATTCTTACTTTGCAGCATTTTTTCCACTCCTGCCTAAAGCGTTTGCACCGTAATGTGTATGTGTATATGTATATGTGTAGATAGATATACCCAACAAATCTAACAAACAATAAATAAAAAAGCATTAATTAAAGGATTCTTAAACCCCAAAATTGAGACTTACACACTAATATGCATGAAGGTAGATCGATATATATCTCTCTCTCCATACATATTAGTGTCTAAGTCTCAATTTTGGGGTTTAAGAATCCTTTAATTCATGCTTTTTTATTTATTGTTTAGATTTGTTGGGTTTTGTCATTTAATCGCATTTTGTTAGTGAAGTATGACTCTTTCGTGCATACTAGCCGTTTCCGTCTCGTTGTGCTCTGCTGCACTTTAGTTTGCTTCACAGCATGTTGAAAGCTGAATGGAGAATGTGTAAGAAAATGATGATTATTAATCACAATGTAACCTTATTTTAGCACTTGTACTGGAAAGCCCTGTATAACACTGCACAATTAGAAATAAACTTCCCCGGAGTATGAAATATTAAGATCAAAGTGTGACACTTTACAGTGATTTTGGCTAGGTCTGAGATCTTTTTTGGTTGTCATGTATTATCACCTGTGCCCAAACAACCTGTAGCCAATTACTCATGCACTCATGAATTATGTTAGAGGAGACGGCAGGGCTGCATGTGACTACGAAAATGTCACGTGAGATAAGGAATTGAGGCAAGCAGGAAGTATAAGGTCCCCTAACACCCCAATATAGGGACTTAAGTCTACTGTCCGGTTCATGTAGAAAATAATGTGGTATTAAACTTTTATGTGAAACAAACTTCATGCATTATTATTGTCATTATTGGATTATTCCACTGAAGTATATTTCTGCTGCTGTTATAAAGGAGGGGGGGGGGGGGTGTGACATAAACTAAAGAAAAAAATAAGAATAATGCAGAGAGCTTTCTAAATCTTTACAATCCAGCAGCTCTCTTTTGCTAAGGGGTCTCTACCTAGATTCAAAGTCCCAGAACTATAATTGTGTTCTTTTTATATAAAACTGTTCCTGCAGAAATCACTGATGCCCTGAGCTGTCTTTGATGATTAAGCATGGTATGCTACTGCTCTTGGTTTCCATTTAAACTTGCACACAAGAAAATTGTGCGGTAGTCAATTGGTTAAAAAAAGGAATGAGCATAAAATGTATATTTGTCTTCAAGCAAAGTCTGTGTTTTTTTTATTTCTTCCTTCTCTGTAAATAATATATGGTGTGAAGCTTCCCTTCACAGGATTCAGTTGTGATTTTTGTATAGCCTGGAATTCAGTTAGCATGCAGATATTATTCACATGTCATGTCAGTATTTACAGCATACTAGTGTCATAAACTGAACATAGATATGCACATTCAAAATAGGGTGCCTGCCTATTCAGGATCAATTTGTGGTGTATATGTATAATGTGTTTAGCTAGTATTTCAGAGGCACATGAGGTTGATGGGGATCCATTGTCTATAGTGCTCACAGGAGGTAAGCTGTAAGTCAGTGTTGTACACTAATGAGAAGGCTAATAGCATACAGGTGCTTTGTGCAACCTCATTTGTTAGCCTAGGAAATGCTAGGTTTAATATGCTCTTTTCCTACACACAGAGCAAGCAGTGACTGTGTTTTCCCGCACATAAGAATTTAGCACTTCTGATGCCTCTTAACACAGTGTAAAAGTGTAGCGTTCCATAGCTTAGTTTAATTGATGGATCAAAGAGCCATATGATGTTGGCTTTAGGGACCTTAATCTCGCTTGGACCCTTCTTATTCCGGGCTCTGAAGCTGTCACATTGTTGTTACTGGCCTGTGCTTCCTGCTAAAATAGAACACTGTAAAAAACTGAAGTGGATATTTTGCACTATTTAAAATATTGTAATTTACTTAAGTATTTTACCGAAAGGAGATGCACTTTAAAACACTTATTCATGTTAATTACATGTCTGCATGATCAGTAGATGTTTTTTTTTAAATATCTGACTGACTGTCCTTGGTCAAATGACCTTATGTCATACATTTTAAATATGGAATATCCTCATATAATAAAATATTCTTAAGTAAGTGTTATAAATCTTAAAAATGTTCTCAATTGCATGATTTTTACCCCTATAATTCAGATAGTTCTGTTTCCTTATGATTCTTTATTTGTCAAGCATAATTTAAATGTTATATATTATCTTGTATAATTGGTTTATATCATGTTTTTAATACCGCCAGATGTGTAACAGCACAAGTCACAAGAATAGGAGTTTGTTTGTTTTTTTTGTTACACATTAAAGGAGAAGATTGTTTGAAAATTACTGTGATGCGATGTCCAACATCCAATACACACATGTAACCTTAAACTACATCTTTCTCCATGAGTTAACCGTTTCAGATTTAATGTACTGCACTATATAGTAAATGATACTGTGCATTTTGTCCCAGAGACATTTATGTTTTTACTTATTTATCCTTGTTTAATCCGTTCTCTCCTACGTCTGCGGTTATTTCCTGCCTAATGCCAGTGGCTCCAATGAGGAGGGACAGCATACTAGTAGTGTAAAAGGTGAAGCCACTTGGAGACTAGTTAACAATTAATGTAATTCTGGTGACTTTTACTGCTACACTGTAAAGCACCTTGCCATTAGATTCACTTCTTAATTACATGTGCTTCAAGTCTGGCTTGGTCAGGGATAACATTGTCTAAAAGAAATTGAATTCCTTATTTGTTGAGAAAGTACACACTCTTTCATCTGAGATTTCCTTGGCAGGCACCTGGTTTATGCTTGAATGTATGACGTGGGGAATTTGCAGGTATTGATAGTCTGGTGTTGGGAATTTAACTTGAAGAATTTGCACTTTTGCAGAAATTAAGACCACAATGTGATGGAAAAGTGTAATCCCACCAGCTAGCCACATGCCACACGTCTATTGGCTAGAAGGAGCAGGTTGATAGGAGATTGTGTCTCCTGAAGTTCTGGCAGCTGCACTTCTCTGAGTGTTAACAGAGCATAGGTGGCGGGACCAGCCTACTCACGGAGCGATGCCTTCCTTACAGAGGCTTGCATTCTCCGGCAGCTTAGGTGTGCTGCATAAAATAGGGCATCTTCCTGTTGAAACCTTTTGCCCTTTTTACCTCCCCTCACAGCATTGGTGGCTGTTTTCTTGTCACTGTGTCTTTTTAATATAAAGCATTGGGGAAATTGGTGGTCATGCGGTGCATGCTGAGAGCATAGAAGCCTGCAAATATATATTGCCAGACCCAGGTAGTGGACCGTTGTATGCAGCAGGAGGTCCACACACTGTGAACCAAATAACTAAGGCGATATGGAGGAGAAACGGTCCCTCAGTAGTGGTCCACAAACTGCACTCTGGAAAGCGGCAGTTCCTTTACAGATCACGAGCATATAGTCCTTACAGCAGGGGATTCAAAATTCTCCAAGTAGTGTCTGCACCGGATCTATATTTATACTAAGTAACATAATCTTTCTAATCCCGGGACCTTGGCAGAGGATTATGCCGGACACTTCGATGAGACCCTGATGGGGATATGAATTAAGCTAAGTTGCGAACAAGAAAGGGTCTCCCTGAACAGCTACTTACTCCACGATTGGGTGATATTTTCCAATTGTTATGACACCATTATAGTTTGAAAGTAGTCGGACTAGATTCATCCAGCTGGATCCCGTATTATCAATTACTTGTCATCATCTGGTGTAGAGAAAGGAGTATGTGTGAAAATCGGTAACAACTTTCGTTGGTATACAAGTGAGCTGGCCACTCACTCTGGATTAGCAGAGTATACCAAATCAGGACACCACGTAGGAGACTTTTACTTACATTATTTTAGACATTTCCTGACCTCTAAAGACTGCATGAGAAGAGTTTTCACTATTGTGAACTATATACTATACTATACTATAGTAAATATGTTCAAACAATATCTTGTTTTCAGTTTGGTTTATAGAATATCAATATAGGTTTATAAACACTGTATAACGGATGTGTAACATTTGAGATCACTTGTTGGTATCTGGTTTTAAACTGGTGTAGTTTATGTTTTTAATATGATATTCAGAGCTTGATATTAGAATTCTGTGCTATTTAATTGTTGAAATGTTTTTTTTTGAGAACATGTATAATAATTGTCCCTTGTTTTATGGTGCCCCTATTCAGTTTGTTTGTGATTACTATTGTATTAATGTCCAAGCTTCAGCAGATGCAAAGTTAGAAGGGAAGATGTGGTAATATGACTTAAAAGAAAAAAAGAGCATAGATGGATATTCTGTGCTAAAGCTGAAACTCATTAAACTTCATTTAAATTATATAAATAATTATGTAAATTATATTTTGCCCTAGACAAAAGGCAGCTTTGGCATCACCCCCATAGTGTGTGTTGTCATTGAGGTGGAGGAAGAAACGGACGGTGGTTTTCTTAGTGCAGGCAGCATGCTGTCATGGAGGAATAAAGTTCTTTATTGTTTCTAATATGAGATTAAGATGTTTTTCATCTTTGGGAAAACCAGAATACGCAGGCAGGAAGGAGGTTTGGCCCTATATATACCCCTCTGGGTGTGTCTACTTTCCTGTCCTGAATTGTGTGCAAGGGGGGATTATCTCCATAGTGTATGCTGCCATGGAGGAGTAAAGGAAACCAGTTTAACAGGTAATACCTGCCATATCTTGAAGATATTGCCTTACTTGGCACCTTTCTTGGCAGGACTTGATAGAGAATGTGGGGAAGACATTCATTTTGAACACAATGTTTTTTGGGGGTTAATTGAGACCCTTGATGTAAAGAGAAACTATTTTAGCCGTCATCATTCCCTGTGTGAGAATGGGCAGTAGACTGAGCATATCGGACCCAGCAAAGGGGCCAGCTAATAGCTCATTTCTGTGAGTACATGCGACTCGGATAAGATAAGGGAAAGGAGAGAGGTGCAACGGGGTTAGTTATTGAAGTAGGGTTAGGCAGTGTGTTGTGGAAGTAGGAAAAGAAGTTAAGGGGTAGGAGCTGGGGAGATACTTGCTACAGAGAAAATCTTTGGGTGAAAGTGGTAAGTGATTAGAAATATACTAAAGACTGAGCTGCTACACTTGTGGGTGTAGGCACTCCTTAAGTTGGGGTTCAAGTGAGGGATGGAGTAAAATGTCTTCTAAAGTTGGAAGTGCAATAATCCCTGTGTTGGGTCACAGCTCCTGTGAGGAAGTCCTGACCCCCTGGGAATATACACCTAGAGTGGTAAGGACTGTCTTAAGGGAGTGAAATGCTTAGTTATGTATATTAATGTTGCATTCTACTCCATGGTGTAAAATTTAATGAAACTGGGATTTGTTTAATCTGTATATGGCTCTAAACAAGTGAGGGGTATTAAATAGTCTAGATTCAAAGATAAGTGCGAATAGACAAAATCCAGTGAATGAAAGTTTATAAATATGATGTCACATACAGCATTCATATGGATTTGTGTAATCCAAAGCATCCCCTGTATTTCAGTTAGATATCTTGGTCACTACAGACATAACACTTGAACCCTTTAAGAACACACAGAAAATTATTAATTGAAGATTAATATGACCAAAAATGTCAAAATGCTTAAGTTTTATATAATATTACTATTTTAAATAAAAATGAATAACAGAAAACTAACATGACTATTCATGTAATCTGTTGGCATTGGGGATAGCAATAATACAGACAGCTCTTCTGTAGCTTGACCACCACCAAGACTGACAGTGGATAAGTATTTTCATGGGTTTTAAGCGCATTTCTTTCTGCCCGTAGCCCCCTTTTTTCCATGAGTTCACTTGAGGAAATCCTGTGAGTGGCTAATTGGTTTTACGACTGCTTTTTATGACTTTCACTACTCACACACCGTTTTAGTAATGTGTTGTTAAAATAAAATCTCTTTACCAGAACATCATAGAGACCTAATCATGCATTCAATCTACTGAGTGTAAATGTATGCACATGTGCATTCTAAGGTTGAAAATATTCAGCACATGAATTGGGATAATACTTTATTATTAGATCTTCTCGACGGGACTAAAGCTGGCTACACACTACAGAACTGTTTTTCCAATGCAATTTCTGTAGTTATCAATAACTTATTAACCAATAAGCATGATTTATGCGTACACACCTATACGATTTACCGAGCTGTGAATTTCATCTCTCATAACTATCTGTACAAACAGTGAACATTGTACAGATATCTGCCGTCCCTGCTGCAATATGCAAACCTCATGTAAATAATAATACCATCATTACCATTCTTTGCTTTGTTTTGCTTTGTGAATAGTGCATGTTCGGCAACTCCCTTCACATCTGAACACAAGGTAGGATTATTGTTATATAATGAGCCAAATAAATGCAAAGCTTGTTTGCTTGTCATAAACAAGCATAAGGAAAGGAGAAGGAAGAATCACACTTGTGTGACCAAGGAGTGGTTGATGAGGACAGACTTCACATAGACTACTGCTACAGGAAATGGGGGACAAGAATCCTGATGACCTCAGGAATTTCCTGTGGATGAAGGATCCTACATTTCAGGATCTGCTTCAACTTGTTACCCCCCTCATACAAAAGGAGACCCACTTGGCCACTGGAAGGACACTGGCTGATCTCAAGTACAACACAGCTATTTTTTCACAACAAAAAATAATAAAATCAACCCAAAATGTATATAGCTGTTTGGAGAACGAAGTCTGTCCTAGGTGGTAGTTCTGCTCAGCATTCAAACACTAATGGTAAATGAATGTTCATTCACAATGCTCCGCTCTATAGCTACAGCTGCCGTGGTTAATCCATACCAATTGTAAACGCCCACATATGTACGAGAACAGTCTAGATCAACACCAAGGAACCAGACTGTCATCAGTGGTATGTGACAACATGAAGGGAGGGAAAGAAATAGATAAAGATATTGAAGGAGAAGAAGGGTTGCCATTGAAAGGGGTGATGAAGATGTTTAGAGTGCTGGACCAACGTGACTTCGATTGCCACAAAATAAATTACAGGAAAATAAATTACAGAAAGGAAATAATAATGCAGAAGCTGATTAATATGGTATGCGAAAAACTTGAAAAAAGAAGCAAGTTCCAGATACATAAGCGATGGTCAGATTTGAAGAGCAAGGAAAGGAGAAGCAAATATGAACATTAACAAAAGATGAGTATTAAAAGTAGTAATTTAATACTTGTTGGTAAACAGTGTTAATTATTAACGATTAGTAAGGATTAGTAAAACAGTGGCATTTATTTACAGAAAGAAAAATATACGATCAACTATCTACACAGAAAAAGAAAAGAGAAGAAGCCATAACCAATATGAAAATAAAAGGGGGAAATACAGACCTTTGTGATTATGGCAATAAAAGAGGAACCTGAAGGAGGTAAAAAGTAATTTAAAAGTTAAAAAAAAAAACCTCCCGCAAGGTGTACCCTGTGCTTATATGTCAATATTTCATATCCATATTTCAGTTGGTATGGACCATCACAGCAGCATACCTGAACAAACTCAGGAGAGGCATCAGCATAAAGTGATTTCCAGCAGTGTCCAAGATGGGCAATGGTAGTTCACTGAGTGTTAAAAATTATATTGTGTACCGTTTCATAGTTACAATAAACTAAGTTTTGGTACCCTTCATTTAGCTATCGCTGTCATTTCAGACGTTAGGAGAGACCAAACATCAATAATTCTCAGGCTTCCAGGAATGCAACAGGTGTGGCTGAAAATATGTTAAAGCTGCAAGAATATTTAACTGCGTTGTGGGCAAACATTAGTGATGTTTAAATAGAAATTTGTTCAACTTGAAAATTGTAGTGATTTGTAACTCGTGTATGAAAACATATTGATGGAAGCATCACCCTTAAATTATCTATGTAGTTCTGTCATTGTAATATATTATAGAGCGTCCAACGAGGATTAAAAAATGGGACTATTTAATAGTTAAATCGTATAAACCATTACAACATATAATATATTTATATAATGTAGAAACAAATCTATAAAATTAATATATATTAAAGGCATTCATATAGGACAGTAGAGTATCAATTATGTACTTTTTGTACAGCAAGCATATTTGAAATGGAATATATATATGTATTGTATTGTACCGGAAATTCCTCCAGGTAGCAAAACTACTTATAAGCAAAAGCCTCCAGCAGAGTGACTCCATAATAGCATACAGAAGCCCAAAGAGGCTGATTGGCCTTATGGAGACTGTAATGGGATCTTACTTTTCAATCTGGCAGCTCGGACTCGGAAAATGTTAGATAGGAAGCGTAAACCAAAAAGTTTGGTTTATTATGAAATAAGTAACAGGATATCAAATATCATAGTGGGGTTCAAAATCTCACTCTGGAACTCCCATTTGCTTACAGTCAGGCTGTATAACCCAGTGAGGGAGGGCCATTCTTATGGGGCGAACCTAGTGTCATGGTACAGGTATATAGACAACATCCTTTTTGTATGGCAAAGTGAGAGAGAATCCTTAGATCAATTCTGTGGATATTTAAATAATAATCAATATAACATCTCGCTTAGTTTTAATGTCCGTGAAACACAGGTTAACTTTTTGGGTCTTACTTTGTATGTTGAGACATTTTTTTAAACCCACTGTTTCTAACTCATATTCCAGCTGAAAGTGAACATCGCAAAAATTTTTGGGGAGGTATCCCTTATTGCCAATTTAGAAGATTAAAACAAAATTTGTTCTGAGAAATGTGTTTGAGACACAGTAAGCAGTTATGAAAAAAACGTTTCTACAAAAAAGCTATAATAAGGAACAAATGGATACATCTGTAATTATAATTGATTCTCTTGAAAGACCAGCTAAATTGGGAAAGAAGAAAGTAATTCATGAGAAATACAGTACCCAGGGAGAAGATAAGTACAAATGGGCCTTCTTTTTCCAATATAATTGTCAATATAAACAAATAGAGAAGATAGTTAGAAAATATTGGCATGAAGGACCCTGTCCTTAAGGGAGTATTATCAACTAAACCGCTCTTTGTGTATAGAAAAGCACCGTCCCTTAGGGATAAAATTGACAAGAGTGTTCTTCCTATGGTGACTAAGGAAGGCCATATTAATACACAAGGTTCTCATAGATGTGGGACATGTGCCGCTTGTCGAGCATGTAAATCGAAATGTAGCAAATTTACTCACTTTCAAGTAGGGAATCAGAAATATAAGATCAATCAGTTCATCACTTGCCATACCAAAAATGTGATATACCTCATTGAGTACTCGTGCAGCCTCTTGTATGTCGGTAGGACATCAAGACCTTTAAAGATCAGATTTTCAGAACATATAAATAGAAATATAAAAAAGGGTATGGAAAGTCATTCTATTCCAGCCCATTTTAAAAAAGTTTATCAATGTTCTGAATCTCATATAAAGAACTTTTGGGGTAAATTGAGCAAATTCAGCAAATTGAGTCGAACTGGAGAAAAAATGATGTACCTTTTGAGACAGTAATGAAATGAATACATAGATTACATACTCTATCACCAGAGGTGAGGGCATAAATTTGGAATTCGAACTTAAATGGTTCCTTGGTTAATGTATGTATCCTTTAAGTATCTCAGTTTGAAAGTACATTGTGTAATGGTTTATTATTGGAGTTCAACCTAGAGTATTTTATGAGTATTTTTCTTTTTCTTTTACAGTTTACTCTATTGACGGAAGGCGTGTTTTGTGATTTGTACTTGTATTATCCTGAAAGTATATGTAAAGGACTAAGCTATAGAATACTAAAGAACTTTTGTTGATATTAATATTTTATAATTTTTATAATTTTTTATTTTTGTAATTTTTGTAAAAAAAAAGTTAACAGTAATCAGTATATATCATTGTATTTTATTAATAATTATATCTGAGGTCTTCTATAAGACTTCGTTTTGGAGTTGGTCTCTGACACGCAAAATTGGCCATGCAGTTTCTGAAGGTAATTGAAATAGTTAGACAATGTAACTATAAAAGGAGAACTAGTTATTAGCGTATATGAGAAGCCTTGATGAAGACCTGAAAGACACAGGGTCGAAACGCATTGGCGCTGAAAAGACGGGACCACCTTCACCTTCACACCTTTAGAGTTGGCGATACTGTTGTGGGAAGGAGACAACTGGCATGCTACAGGCTGTTTGTTCCTCGGAACTCCGTACTATTGGGGGAATCTATGAGAGGAAACATTCTTCTGTGAAGTATCGCTGGTGATTCCGATTTGAATTTTAAGAGGAAATGACATGGGGAACGCAGGTGTGAAACATTAAGACGTCCGTGTCCTGTTATCTCCAATCCATTCTTGTAAGTGCACAACACGGTGTTATAACACTCTGGGGCACATTTATCATTATTCACATAAAGTGAAAAGTAGTTTTCAATCCTTATTGCAATGATAAGGATTGAACTACTTCTCACATTTATGTACAGCCGTGCATAGAAACAGCAGTTCCGAAAAACTGCTGTTTCAGTGATAAAAAAAAAAACCATACTTACCCCCCTCTTCGGAAGCGCTGTCTTCGGGTCTTCTCTTCACTCTTCAAGTGCGCATGTCCAGTTCAAAGAACTGGACATGCGCACACAGATCCCCTCTCTGTCTCTGCAACGATAGTTGCAGAGAGAGAGCGCTGAGTGACAGGGAGGGATCATGTGATCCCTCCACACATGCGCTGTCCAGCTCTGCTCTCCGGAGCAGAGCTGACAGCATTAGATTTCCTCAGTTGGGATGATGTACGCCAGCTTCAGCTGGCGTACATTAACATGACAAGTTCCCGAAATTTTTTTCGGGACTTGTTAGATTGCGGCCAGGAGCAGTCACCATTCTGTTAAATGGTGACTGCTCCCAAAAACGAAGAGGAATGCAAAGCAGCAGATATCCATGATATCTGCTACGATGCCCCCTTAATAAATTTGCGGAGGACACTGTGGGACTTTAATTACCCATTAAAAGCACTATCGTGCTTTATTAAATATGCCCCTCTGATCGGTGCACATCACATTTTTATCCCTGCATGATACACCTTATGGCTATAATGACTGTGTTTGATCTCACTAGTTCCCGATACTTGGAGTATAGCTTTGTGGTTTCCACAGGGTGTATTTGACATGTGGGGGAAGGTGTGTTGTTTTGATACATGTTTGTTCTTATATTTGAGGACATTTTCACCTATGGATCTCTGTCTGCAAAAGCATTGTTATCCGGTTCCAGCGTCCATGGAGAATAATCTGAAGATTTGATGACACACATTTGAGTGACATTTATTAGAATTATTGAGTGGACTAATTGATAATCTAATATTGTATTTTGGACGTTTCATTTTATATATCTCTGTGTGCAAGAGATTAACACCGTTTTATTATACTATATTTATTTTGTATGTATGACCCAGTGAGTTTGAAACAATGCAGAAATTTAATCCACTGCTCAGTTGACTAATTATGATAAGGGTGTTTGATCTTGAGCTCCATGAGGAAGCAGGAGTTTTTTGGTGAGGACCTTGATTCCTATAAGTGTTTTAAAAGGTAATTTCTCCTTCTGGAGTTCATCATCAACATTTATTTATATAGCCCCAGCAAATTCCGTAGCGCTTTACAATTGGGAACAAGCATTAATAAGACAATACTGGGTAATACATACAGACAGAGAGGTAAGAGAACCCTGCTCGCAAGCTTACAATCTATAGGACAATGGGAGTTTGAAACACAAGGGCATGTGCTACATCATATTGCACACTGGACCAGCTAGAACGCAAAGGTAAGAGTATTGAGTGGGCTGTGTGTGTTGCAATGTTGGTCAGAGGGTTGTTGTCTTGCGTTAGCAGTGTAGAGGATGGTAATAGGGTAATCTAGGGAAATTAAGATGATGGTTGAGGAATATCATAACCTTGTCTGAAGAGGTGGGTTTTCAGTGAACACTTGAAGGTTTGAAGACTAGAGGAAAGTCTTATTGTGCGTGGGAGGGAATTCCACATAGTGGGTGCAACCCGGAAGAAATTCTGTAACCGAGAATGGGAGGATGTGATGAGAGTGGAAGAGAGACTTAGATCTTGTGCAGAACGGAGATGTCAAGTAGGGAGATATTTCGAGATAAGTGCGGAAATGTATGTCGGTGCAGTTTTGTTGATGGCTTTGTATGTTAGTAGAAGAATTTTATATTGGATTCGTTGATATACAGGCAGCTAATGTAGAGACTGACAGAGTAGCTCAGCAGAGGAATAACGGTTAGTAAGGAAAATCAATCTAGCCGCTGCGTGCAAAATAGATTGTAGGGGTTCAAGTCTGACTTTGGGAAGACCAGTAAGGCGGGAATTGCAATAGTCGATGCGGGAGATGAGTGCATGAATTAATGTTTTTGCAGTGTCTTGTGTCAGATATGTGCGTATTCTGGAAATGTTCTTTTAGGTGTATGTAACATGATTTAGATATAGAGTTGATGTGGGGAATAAACGACAGTTGTGAATCAAGGATTACACCTAGGTAACGAGCTTGCAGGGTGGGATTTATGGTCATGTTATCAACAGAAATAGAAATGTCAGGCAGGAAGCTTCTGTTTTTGGGTGGGAATATTATTAATTCAGTTTTTGAAAAATTTAGTTTGAGTTGGCGAGAGGACATCCAAGATGAAATGGCAGAAAGACGGTCAGTAACGCGAGACAACACAGATGGTGAAAGATCAGGAGAGGATAGATAAATTTGTGTATCATCCGCATGGAGATGATACTGAAATCCAAAGGAGCGTATTAGTTTTCCAAGAGAAGTGGTCTAGATAGAGAATAGCAGAGGACCTAGGACTGAGCCTTGTGGTACTCCAACTGATAAAGGAAGCGGAGCAGAGGTGGATCCAGAGAAATTAACACTGAAAGAGCGATTAGATGGGTAGGATGAGAACCAGGATAGGACAGTGTCTTCAAGACCTAGGGATTGTAGTGTTTGTATGAGGAGAGAGTGGTCAACAGTGTCAAATGCAGCAGAGAGATCCAGGAGAATTAGAAGAGAGTAATGGTTAATATTTTTTGCTGTGATCAAATCATTGACAACCTTGGTCAGCGCAGTCTCTGTGGAGTGTTGAGAGCGAAAGCCTGACTGAGGAGGATGCAATAGGTTGTTTGCTGTAAGAAAGTGTGTGAGGCAAGTGTAGGCAATTCTCTCGAGAAGCTTGGAGGGGCATGGGAGTTGGGAGATGGGGTGGTAATTTACGAGAGAGTTAGGGTCAGAATTCTGTTTTTTTAAAATGGAAGTAATCACTGCATGCTTGAATATAGATGGAAAAATACCAGTAGAAAGAGATAGATTACAGATTTTAGTTAGAGGGTGAATGAGCACAGGAGACAGGGACATACCAATTTGTGAGGGAATGGGATCAAGAGGACAGGAGGTAGAGTAGGAAGATGAGAAGAGAGTAGAAACTTCTTCATTTGTGGGATCAAATGAAGAGAGTGTCAGAGGGTCCTACAAAGGAATTGAGCCAATTTTGTGCTTGAAATAGGAAACAAGATCATGTGCACTGATGTTAGTTGGAGGATTTGGGGCAGGAGGATTCAGAAGAGAGTTAAATGTGTTAAAAAGGCGTTTGGGGTTAGAAGCCTGAGCATAGATGAGAGAATGGAAGTAATGCTTGTTTAGCAGTGTCCAGAGCATTTCTATAGGAGTGGTAGATATCAGTATATGTGATGAAATCATTAGTGGCACAAGATTTACGCCAGTAACGTTCTGCTTTACGAGAGAGTTTTTGTAGAGTTTGTGTTACTGTAGTGTGCCATGGTTGGCAACTAATTCTACGCGAAGTATGTAGTGTCGCTGGAGCCACTTGATCCAGGGCAGTTGCTAGGGTTTTATGAAAATGGGGTACTGCCCGATCAGGGGAGGAGAATGTAGAAATTGGGCATTTAAGAGAAGTAACAGTTTTGCCACCCAGATCTGTGGTTAGTTTAAAAGTGGATCCCCATTTATAGCTTGTTCCCTGGCCTAAAAGGCCAAGGGCAACCTGTCGGAGATCTCACATTTGGCAATAGTTACAAGAACCAAGTCAAGAAAGCATTTTAGGTTGGTTTTATCAGAGGTAACTTGGGGCAGGACCCAGGTGATTTCTAGGTGAGAAAGCTAATGAACATATTACTGGATGCATGTTACTGAATGGTTTAGGGTGAAATTCCCAGTGTGCCATTTCAAGTGAGACAGGGGACATGTCTGGAACAAGTGCAGTAAATGAGATTTTTTTTTTCCAGGTCAACCTGAGTGATTAAGTATTTATCCAGTTCTTTACAAAGATAGTCAAGGTCTCTATTGGCTTTATGTTGAAAGTTAGCCCAATACAATTTAGAGAAGAAAATAGAACTAGTGATCTCTATATCTTTGTAGAATGCTATTGATCTCTTCATGCATCTCTAACCAAAATGGTTTCCCTATTAAATAAAAATGATAAATGTATATTGATATTACAGTATATAAATTGTAGAAAATAAGTGCTAAGTTCTATATAATGTCTATTTTTCCTCATAATCCAAACATTGAAACTTTGTTCTGTTGGTATTTTCCTGCTGATGTTGTTTGTTCACTGTATCTCCCATAGAATATGTATATACAAATAATCAAATCATAGTGCAACTAGTTGCCATTACATTTAAACTGCAACAAATTATAAACAGTTAACTTATGTGATTGTGTTTTTCAAATGGAGTGTCACAAGTCTCTGTTTATACCTAGTGCATTGAACACCATAAAGACTGTGATAATTACAAACTTTGTTCTATTTAAATTATGTATGAATTATTTATCCTTTTACTGTGTGTATTTTTATGGAAACTTAACCCTTATACTTTCATTCATATATTCCAGTACAAATTGGTTCTCAGTAAAATAATTAATATTTTATTACCAAAAACACTGGCTGTGATGGTATATAACATTCTACAAATCCTGCACTAATAAAAGCTGGTTCTTAAGGTAAGTATAACAAAAGCTTGGAAACACTTTCTCTGTCTGATGGAAATGACATAATGCCAGCTGATGCCCCATGAAACTTGGGATACAGTGTCAACCTTTATGTGCCTTCAATCCCTTCCAACGCGTATTGATTTAAAAATCTCTATCAAGGCATAGGGTATTTATTAAAGTGTGCGCTTATAAATGGGGTGCAACCGATCTTCACTCACAAACAAAAGTGCCACATGGTTAACAATTAAACACAATCCGTAATTTATATTGAGCATAATCAAAATACAATTAACTTGTGTATACGGTCATGGCTAAAAGTTTTGAGAATCACACAAGTATAGGTTTTCACAAAGTTTGCTGCTTCAGTGGTTTTAGACCTTTTTGTCATATGTTATGGTATACTGACGTAAAATTACAAGCATTTCAGAAGTGTCAAAGTCGTTTATTGACAATTACATTAAGTTTATGCAAAGAGTCAATGTTTGCAGTGTTGACCCTTCTTTTTGAAGACCTCTGTAATTTGCCCTGGCATGCTGTCAATCAACTTCTGGGCCACATACTGACTGATGGCCGTCCATTCTTACCTAATCAATGCTTGGAGTTTTTCAGAATTTGTGGATTTTTGTTTGTCCACCCACCTCTTGAGGATTGACCACAAGTTCTCAATGGGATTAAGGTCTGGGGAGTTTCCTGACATGGACCCAAAATTTCGATGTTTTGATCCCCAAGCCACTTCTTATCACTTTTGTCTTATGACAAGGTGCTCCATCATGCAGGAAAAGGCATTGTTCATCACCAAACTGTTCTTGGATGGTTTGGGGAAGTTGCTCTTGGAGGATGTTTTGGTACCATTCTTTATTTAAGGCTGTGTTCTTAGGCAAAATTGTGAGGGAGCTCACACCTTTGGCTGAGAAGCAACCCCACACATGAATGGTGTCAGCCTGTTTTACTGTTGGCATGACACAGGACTGATGGTAGCGCTCACCTTTTCTTCTCTGGACAAGAGTTTTTCCAGATGCCCCAAACAATCTGAAAGGTGATTCATCAAAGAAAATGACTACCCCAGTCTTCAGCAGTCCAATCCCTGTACCTTTTGCAGAATTTCAGTCTGTTTTTCCTGGAGAGAAGTGGCATCTTTGCTGGTTTTTTGACACCAGGCCATCCTCCAAAAGTCTTTGCCTCACTGTGCGTGCAGATGCACTCTGCCTGCTGCCGTTCCTGAGCAAGCTCTGCACTGATGGTGCCCAGATCCCGCAGCTGAATCAACTTTAGGAGATGGTCCTGGGGATTGCTGGATGCTCTTGGGCAGCCTTAAGCCTTCTTCGTAACTATTGAACCTCTCTCCTTGAAGTTCTTTTACTAGCAGCAATATCCTTTCCTGTGAAGCCCTTTTTGTGCAAAGCAATAATGACTGCACATGTTTCCTTGCAGGTAACCATGGTTAACAGCAGAAGAACAATAATTTCAAGCACCACCCTCCTTTTTTAAAGCTTCAAGTCTGTTATTCTAACTCAATCAGCATGACAGAGGGATCTCCAGCCTTGTCCTCGTCAACACACTCACCTGTGTTAACGAGAGAATCACTGACCTAATGTCAGCTGGTCTTTTTGTGGCAGGGCTGAAATGCAATGGAAATGTTGTTTTTTGGGATAAAGATCATCGTCATGGCAATGATGGACTTTGAAATTAATTGCAATTCATCTGATCACTTCATGACATTCTGAAGTATATGCAACTTGCCATCATAAAAACTGAGGTAGCAGACTTGTGAAAAATATTTGTGTCCTTCTCAAAACTTTTGGCCATGACTGTAATTAAAATATACTTTCATAATAAAACATATTTATTTATATAAACATATGAGGAAACTTTTTTATTCAACTATCCTCTTTCATTGAAAAGCTTGCCGAGTTCAAGAATCGAACATGCCCCAATAATCCATGCAAAAGGATTTTTGTAACTAGGAGTCATGTATTCCCCATTGTCTTTTTCTATTTTCTATGTGTTATCATACACTTAATGTAGCTGACCGATATATTTCATTACAAAACTAATATTAAATGATCCTGTTATAATCATCACCATTTATTTATATAGTGCCACGAAGTCCACAGCGGTGTACAGAGAACTCACTCACATCAGTCCCTGCCCAATTGGGGTTTACAGTTTAAATTCCTAGACAGACAAGGGTCAATTTGTTAGCAGCCAATTAACCTACCAGTATGTTTTTGGAGTGTGGGAGGAAACCGGAGCACCTGGAGGAAACCCACGCAAACACGGGGAGAACATACAAACTCCACACAGATAAGGCCATGGTCGGGAATTGAACTCATGACCCCAGTACTGTAAGGCAGAAGTGCTAACCACTACGATACATAAAACATTTATCAAGGGGGAAAAGAAGCTTTCATATTTTAAAGTCCATTTTGAATTATTCAGTTACCTACACTTCATATTCTGTCGTTCATCCGGCCAGTATGTTGAGTAGGCGAGTTTATTTTAATCGCTCTTGGCGATCTCACCACTGTTGAACTCAGAGATATTACGTCCTCTTGACAACGGATTAGCTACTCTTTAAGATTACCAATGTATTTCACCTAATCCACATGGCAAAACATAAAATTTTCCTATGTTCTGTGTGTCAAACATTCATTACAATCTTTGCGCTTTTACTAACAAAAGGACTTTACTGGCCCCGAGGTACAAAATATCTTTTTATAATTACATGTTTAACATAGCCCTGTGGTTTTTCTTTTCTGTTTAGGAATCCACATTACAAAGCATTTTATTTTATTCTACTGAATTTATCAATTAATGTCTTCATAAAGTCTTGCACACCACCAATTTCACTGGATCACTTCTATGGTAATCTTTTAAAAACCAGCTTGCACAGACAAAAACCAAACTTAGAGGAAAGATCATCCTATATCTTTTTTCTCCTCCTATAGAAAGTTTACTTAAACTTTTATTGATTCTTTGTTCTACATAGGTTTGCATATACTACTCTTTATCAAAAGGTTCCTTAAATTAGGTGTGTGTGTGTATATATGTATATGCATGTATATATGTGTGTGTGTATATATATATATATATATATATATATATATATATATATATATATATATATATATATATATATATATTTTATATACACACACACACACACACAATCTATCTCTCAAGGAGTCTCTGATATAACTAGTTCTAGAGCTTTGTCCCTTTTCAGAATAGACCATTCTTTCTTATGAACTGTTTCAAGAATTCTTTAATGGGAATTATACTGTGTAATAAAAGGGATATTCATGTTATTTGCAGTTTCTTTATCTATCCCATTGGGTATCAAGGGATTCTCTAAATCTTTAACTTTATGGTTTCATTCAATTTGTTTTCATCATACCTCTTAACCCCCCCCCCCCCCGCCCACAAAAAAAAATACTCTGTTTGCTCATTTTAAAGATTTCTATTCCAGTGCAATTACGTGCTTGTTTGAAATTGGCTGGAATTGATTGGAATACTTCTCAACCATTAGAATCTGTTGCTTTAATATAAATACTTGTTAACAGCTTATCCTTCGAAACAAATATATCCAGATCCAGGAAGTGAACTTGTTTCCTACTTTTTTCCAAATGTGAGTCTAATATGAAAAATTCTCTAGGGATATATAATCTCCCTGCCAGATATCATCTATGCAGTGATGCCATGTAGCCAGGTCCGCCTCCAGAGTGCGGTCACTCCAAAGTGGGTTTCCTCCCACCATCACATGAACATGGTGACATAACTGAGGGCGAACCTGGTTCCCATGGTCATTCCTTAAGCAGTAATGGTGTAGGGTGAGTTTACGTTTTCTTTTGCAATTATGACTCTTTCCAATTAAATTCATGTAGTTTATGGAGAATGTCCATAGTATCCTTTTTAGGTGAGATTTTATCCCGCTCCTGAAATTCTGTAAATGAGTCAATGTCAAAGTGATAGATTCTGCCCCTGTCACAATGGGTCTTCCAGGGGAAGGGGAGGGGGGTGTATAGGGTCTCTATGGATTTTTCGAAATATTTTTCAAAATGTACTCGTCTTTTTTAGCAGTGATTGCTATATTTATTTTTCCAGATTTTTAGATAAAAAATGTTTTTTATTTATTGAAGATAATGTCACTGATTTACCTTTTTAATTTCGTATATGTTACCTTTTCTTTCAATTGTCTCATAACTTCATTATGGTACATATCCAATTCTTTTATGACTATACTTGTGCTTTTCCAGAGCTGATATGGGAAATGACAGCTGTCAAATCTGACTGGATTTCTGTTGTTGCCTTTTGCAGCTTGAGTTCAATAAAACCTTCTAAGGTCTGTTTATGAGAGGCCTTGTAAGGCTAAAATATCTCCTTTAGTAATTCTAGCTAAGTTGGATGATTTTAGTTTGCTGGCTGGTGGCGCCTTTGGTCTATCTCAAGAGTTTACCTTTTTAGATTTAATGATTGCCTGCTGCATTTTGGTCGGCAATTGGGCATTGAGGGGTTACTGCTGTCCTGTGGAATGCTAAATGTTGGTGAGTCTTTTGTAGATTGTAAAATTATGACCTTTTGCAGTTACTGTGCTTATAGCTTTCTTTGCGTGAATTTGCTTTCGACGTCTATTTTAGGGAAGATTGGCAACTCTCTTCAATGTTCTCTATTAGCCAATCTTTCTCCATACTGAATGATGGACTTCAGATTGTTTGGAAGTACATTATAATGCTTTCCAGACTGATGAGCACCAGGAATTGCTTTTTTTGAGATCATTACAGATGTCTTTACTCTATGGCCAATCTGCCAAAGGTTATACTTTTACGAGTAAGTTGTGGTGCATCCTGATGATCAAATAATGAAGTGCCCTTAACTAGCAGCATCTGGCTTGAATTACTTTCTTTAATTATATGGAAGAAGTAAGGGTGCACTTACTTTTTCACACTTTGCTCCTTCGTGCTATATTTTTTTTTTTTTGTTGATTTAATAAATTACAAAATAAAATCTTATGTTTTGTCACATGAGATTAGATGTATCAAATGTTGGTAATCGATAAGTACTCCATGATTATTTATGTACCGATATGTAAAAACAATTTGAAAGATAATGTACTTTGTCACATGGCTGTAAATAACCAAACATTGTGTAACATTACTCCCTATATGATGTGATGAGCAGACACTGACCAAATCCATTTGTTCTCGGTTGGCAATAAAAATTAAGGATGTATGTAAATTGTATCATTTAAAACTAGCTTAAAATACTTATATTTTTTAATTGGAACTATGATGCAGTTTAACAGTATAAAATAAATATCTTTTTTTTTTTTAATATTTTTAAATTGCTGTGTTTACTTTTATTTAACATCAGGGCCGCGAAGGAGCAAAGATTGAGCCATGGGAGGATGCTGATTATCTTGTTTACAAGGTCACAGATAGATTTGGCTTTTTACAGTAAGTATTTTATGTTTTCATATCTTGAAATTGTCTGGAAAAGATGGTGAGAATAGCATGTATTTTAGTAACATTTTGTTTTTTAGTTTCTGTTTCAAAATTATGTGTATGCTGATTTACAGTTATTAAGCTGTAATGTGAAACAAAAACCAAGAAATCCCCAGCACTGAATGAACCAAAATGTAAGAATTGATAACTGGATAAACTGGTGGTAAAAAAATTCCTGCAGCTGAGATGGACCTGTGCGTCTTGGGTCAAAGTATAAAAATCAAAAAATTCACAGCACTGGAAAATATTACCAGGATAGAGATGGTACAAATATAAAATGGAGCTTGTGGAATATTGCAGTAATACACTTGTTTATTTTTGCATTTAAACACTAAAACAATAAGAAAAATAAAAAATCACATGCGTGTATTGACTGATCAGTGCATTGACCTAGAAATAGATGGAAATATAAAAATATATGAATCTCAAAATGTTTTGATCAGATAAATTGATATGATAGTCTCCTGAAATATTCTTAGATCCCCTTGATAAATCATCTCTTGATTATATAATCACGGCACACCGTGTACCTATAATAAAAAATGGATGTATCCAAAATTCGTCAGTCACCTTGAATACTCAAAATTAATATAATTTGGAATCAATCCACCAACGATCCATAGAGACAACTGGCTACGGATATAAAGTCAATGCTTAATAGCAATGTCAGCGTGACTATATAGATGTAATTTTGATGAATAATAAGCATGGAGAGCTTAAGCAAATCAGTGGCATATGACAATGTACAGTGTTATAGCAAATGAATTTCAAATGCATGCAAGTAGATATTCGCAGCGAAAGAAGCACCTGGATCAGTCATGGGAAGGTGCAAGCTACTTAAAAAACCATCTATGGCCAACAGACTTGGTTGGTGTGAAGTACTATAGTCCTTCAAATTATAAAGTTTGGCATAGTATTGTGCAAACATGTTGGCTATGTCTCTAGGGTTAGAAATTTTCCTTCCTGTGTCATTAAATGTTTGATTCTAAGTTGCGGGAATATGAATTATGGACAGGAGAAATATGTGTAGTCCCTACCATTGGAATCTGAGGTGCACCACACATCCTAGAGATCGTGTTTTGCCATTAGTTTATTAAAAGCTAAAGAGGCGCCCAAAATATTCACGGGAATAGAGTAAGCCAAAAATGGGGATGACCTATCTATTTTTGTGTCTGCAACTATATTAAAGTTCCCCATCACAATCAGCCCACCCTCTCTGTTTCTCAATTTCCTGAAAAACACCTTTCAGAAAGAGGATCTGCTTGGAGTTTGGAGCGTACAATGAAATTAGGGTGACTGAATTTTATCGGCTTACTAGAAAATAAACCAAATATCTACCCGCCTTTTCTGCTATGTATGAAGGCAACTCCATTACTAAATAGTATAGAAACCCCATTGCGTTTAAGAGGACCATTGGCAGTAAAACAAGTTGGATAATGTTGATCTCTTAGGGTAGGAGGGGGGGGGGGGGCAGCAGCCTAAAGTGTGTTTCCTGTAATGCTACTACATCAGCTTTAAGTTTATGAAATGATGATAGGGCTAATGTTCGTTTATTTGGGGAGTTTAAGCCCCTAACATTTTGAGTAAGAAAATGAACCATTTATAATAACTCTAGCTATAGGAACCCACACCTGGCTGTTAGTTGTTAACCCATGGGTCATCTCGAAAAGCGTCCAACTAAAGTAGGAATTGGGAGAGTGAAAATATGAAAGATTGTTTGTGTGCATTAAGGTGTTTCATGGACAGGAAGAGATAAAAGGAGAGATGTGAAAGGGAAAGAACAGTAAGAAGATAGAAACTGAAATAACCCAAAACATTGGGTTAGAGTATTTGCTGGTAGGGAAGGGGAAAAAACCAGCAACAATAGGATCCCCCCGCCCACCCACCAACCTGTCAACACATATAAGAAAAAACATGAGCTGTTCAGAAAGCTCAGCCATATTAAGTATAATATTTTTTCAATTATGTTTGCATAACCTAATATAACAATGAAGATTTGGCACATTATATAGATTGCACCTTAACCATCAAGTGACAATGAACAACAAGAGTTTCTAACCAGTGGACTATCTTTCGTCCATACGTGAAGACCTTTTGTTTTTCCACATTCTCCACGGCACCTACAGAAAAATTAGAGCCAGGAAAAAGAGACAGACAAAGGGGAAATAACCATTACTTCCGCTAAGAACTGGCCTTCTCCAGATAACTCCCTGCAAAAACAGCAGTATAAAGTCTATGGTGGTGCCTGTAGAACTAGCGTTCCATAACCTGCATCACTATAAATGTAGGTATCTGTCCTGATGCCAGGAGGTACCGAATCTCCTGTCTCTGCTTATTTTGATCAATCTTTACCCAGACGTAGTCTAGAGGATAAAGTTGTTTCAGAAACCGGGACATCCCAGGATTTCAAACTCTCCCCAACTGCTACTGAAGAAACGCCATGTGTGACATTGTTCCCCCTGATAATTAGCTTAACAGGGAATCCCCATCTATACACGATGTCTTGATCTCTCAGAGCTTAACTTATGGATTTACTATGTTTAGTTATCGTGGCGTAGGAAAAGTCTTGATATATCTGCAGGTTCTGTAGGAGTTCAGCAATGACCTCTGATCTGGCTACTCTCCATATACGCTCCTTAACCTGAAAGTGGATCCTCATAAGAGTATCTTTAGGCACGCTGTCAGGTGCTGATCTAGGCTTAGGGAGCCTATGGATGCGATTCATCATCGGGTGTTCAGTCGCTTCAGGTAATAATTTGTGGAAGATCTCAGTAACATAAGGGAGCAGTTCAGGAGGAGTGACCTGAGTCTGGGATACCTCTAATCCTGATATTGTTATGTCTAGATCGGTCTTCCATATCCGCAAATTTATCACGATATGTGCAATCTTCTTCTTGTAACTTTTCATGCTCTGTTATGAGATCGTTGTGTGAGGTCACCAACTCTTCCATTTTATCCTCAATGTGGCTAATGCGCCCACCCAATTCAGTATCATCACGATGGATTTCCTTTATAGATGATCTCAGTTCTGACAGTATTTCAAATTTAAAGAGAGACCATATTCTGCATCGATTTGATCGTGAGAGGGCCATCTGGATCTAAATTATTAGTGAATTCTTTATCGGTGGTGTCTTTACGGTCACTCGCTGTCTGAGCAGTTGGGGCACTGGTGGAGGGCCTGTCTTTAGATACTATTGACTTCTTGGGCACAGTAGTGCCAAGTGTGATGTTCTGTGGCTTACAGAATTGGACTGGTGACGCAGATGTAGTAGCCTTTATTTTTTAGGAGCCATGTCAAGACTGAGCGGGACAATATCCAAAGATGAAACAGACCAGATTATCTGGATTACAGAGGTACAATGCAATATATTGCTAGAATAGGTCAAATGCTTATGACTGACATTTTAGTAGGTTGAATAGGAAGTCGGGGCGACATGGGTAGAGGGCTCACTCCATATGCCTGGTTAGTGCGGCTATGTTTCAGTTAGGTTCTTTACTTGTAGATGCAGAGTGTGGAACTGCAGGAGTATAGCAAATGTAAAAGCGTATTATGATCACCAGGTGATGGCAGAGCCTCAGCTACAGAATACAGGTATTTTTCAGCACAATATGTTCCCGTTGAAAAGTAAATCAGGACACAAAACTTGTAACAAATTTCACTAATAGCAGGGCTGCCCAGTCAGCAGTATGACACGCTCTACAAGGGGCCCTTATGACTGACCTGTACTCTACTAGTGCAGCTATGTGTCACTGTGGGGTTCTGTGTCCAGGAAGTCTATGCGACTCGGACGTCCGGCTGGCAGATCAGAAAATTTAAGCTGTGGCTCAGCGGTGAGGAAGTAGAGTTAGTGAGCAGTGTGGCAGCCCAAACTCTCCACAGAGATCACCGCGGGTGTCCCACACAGGCTTACCGACCGGAAGTTGGGCTGCCCGAACCGTAAGTTCGCCGTGCCGGATGTCTGTGCCACTTGGAACAGAGGCGGTAGTAGGCCACGTACTGCAAGATCAGTGGTAAAGGCGCCAGTTGTTTCCGGCTCCAGATAAGAGGAGTGCCCTCCTGGGTCAGGTTTACTTGATGGTGCAGGGTGTCTGCTGGGCGGTCATGCCATGGAAAGTGGTAGTTCTGGCTGGCAACCAGGCCCTGTAGCTTGAGAGAGACAAACAGGTCTGTGGAGCGTGTGACTTAGCTCGGATAGGCTCTGAATATGCCTGGAGGGTTTAGCATCTATTAGGTCGAGATGGTAGTTAAATTAATTGTCTCCAAATGATATTAAATGCTGCTTTATAGCAGAGCTCTGCAATACATCGACCCTCTGAAATGGCGTCCAGGCCACGCCCCATGATTTTTTTTATTTGATTTTTTATTTTTATTGTTATTGTTTTAGTGTTTTTAAATGTAATAAACTTTGTTGTTTTTTTTTGTTTTTTGTTTTTTTGCAATATTGCATAAGCTCCATTTATATTTATTACCAGGATAGTGATGGTACATTTTCCAGTGCTGTACAGTTTAATATTAAAAATAAAAAAATTCAATGTGTATTTTTGATTGGAATTTAAGTTTGTCTGTCCATCAAAAGTGATTCATGGCTAAAGTTTTAAGATGAAAATTAATTTGATTTACTGCCTTTTTAAGGTCATTTTTTTTCTTTTACTTTCCCCTACAAAGCAAGAGCAGTTATAACCAGTAATACTGATTGTGTTTGATTTGTTAGATTAAACATTCTGGTAATTATATATCAGTCTTTTCAGTTTTATCATAATAAAGAGTATAATGTATCTTCTGTTAGCATACTCCAAAATCTATAAAACATGTTGGCAAGATGTTGTTGTGTTTTTGTTTTTGTGTTTTTTTTGTGGGAAGGTAATAAGGAATAAACCCCCGTGGGTGTGTTTGTTTGTTTTTGTTTGTTTGTTTGTTTTGGTTTTGTTTGTTTTTGTTGTTTTTTTTCCTTTTTGAGAAATAACATTTTTCATTGATAAAGTATAGTGCTGGAAGTACTTTATTGATGCTCATTTTCCAGAATTAACAGATATTGTTTAGTGGGTGGAGAATGTAAGAGATGTCATCTTTAACTTGGCATTGACTTGTTAGTTCAGTACTGTTTGCCATAGCAGTGAGAATATAGCTGCTTTGTTTCACTTCCACACTAGGCCCCTACATTCTGTTTCCAGTGTTTTTTACAAAGTAATGCATGTCTAATAACAGAACCTCTGATATATGCTTCGAAGTACTGTAAAATATGATAAGACCGGCATGATAAATATTTTGTTAACATAAAGTAAAATATTCAAAACTGCTAAAGAAACATGTTTAACGTTCTGATGAATATGGCATATTTAATTTTCATTGCATAACTGTTTATAAAGATTTCCTTATTAGATCATCTAATTTATTGCTGTGGTGAATGCCACACAGTAGTGTTTGGATGTTTTAATGATAGGAATGAGGAAGATGGGCACACCTAATGTGTTTTCATGGACATTATATTTTTCCATGGCTAAAGCAAAGAACATATCTTAAATGGTATTTATTAGATTTAGTCTTTGCAAAGATTCATCTAGTTTTTTTTTTTCCTGTTCCACTTTCCCAGACAGCCATTACAATAGAATACTCCATTTTTGCTTGAGTTAGAGATGGGAAATTTGAAACTACTCCATGTAGTACAGATAGTACAGTTCCTCCATGTCACCTCTATCTTTTCCCCTCTCTAGCTGAAGTTAGAGAGGACAGTTAACAGTTTATTTTTAGTGTGTAAGGGTTTAGTTACCTGCTTGAACTGGCGCATTGGGCTCTGGTTATTGTCGGCTAAAGATTACAAGATAATTTCACTATGTTCCAATGGGAAACTTCTTTGTCAGATCCAGAACCCCTTAAGCTAGAGTAGAATTGGAAGCTTTACAAATCTCAATAATCATCAGTCTGCAAATACTACAGGAATCCTGTGTGATCTGTCTTACTACTCATGTTTTCATCCCAGACTCTTGCAGGTCACAAAATCATTGGGCTTTCACTGTATGAATTCTGTATATTCAATTCTTACTGCTGTAGGGGAAGGAGGTTTTCTCATATCCTTAGATATTAAGTATGCCTGCTTCCATATACCTACTGCAGTTAATCATCAGAGATTCCTTAAGATGTGTGCCTTGGGACCCCATTTATAGTTCACTTGCCTGTCCTTTGGACTGACAATATCTCAGAGAACTTTCACCAAGGTGTTAATTACACTGTTGGCAAAATTGCAGAAATGTGGTGTCACTCCCTGATCCTGTCTTGACGATAGCCTTGTGAAGGTTTAAGTCAGAGCAGATGGTACAAACCAGGATAGCTCCAACAGGAACAGAGCTTGATTATAAACAAGGCAAAGAGTCATCTTGAGCAATTATTTAATTTATTTATTTTCTTATTTTGCCATTTTTTTTTTTATGTCTGGCTAACATGCTTCCAAATACTAAAACACATCCCAGTATTGAATATCTTTGTAGGCACCCCTAGAAAATGTACACAACTCGATGTATTCACTCAGTTTGATTTATTTATTTACTCTGGATAGAGATCAACCCATTCTTGTTTTCGGAAAATGCCATAATATGAGAGGGTGTATAATTTCTTATATATCCTCATAACCTTCAAACCAGTACATTTCTAGTACGCTATCCTCTGTTCCTTGATGAGCCTGAACGTTTCTACATGCCTGTTTCACTCTATTGGGGGAATTCAGAGCCTTGCATGGGATATTATGGTGGAAAGTAAGACATACTGATATTTGCTTGCACCTCATAATGTTTTAGTGCCCTAATATCCCACAGAGACTCAACACGCAAGGTTTTGAATAATCCCTTTTGTGTCAAAATGTCAACTATACATATTATCCCATATAATAATGTACCTTGATCAGGAGACCCCTTAGGTCAGCTTATTCTATTAATGGTATTCTTATTAGCCTCTCATTTAGTCATCCATATAAATGTGAGGATGTAGCAGCCAGGAATTAAATTATGTTACAATATAAATTTAAAGGGTCACAGGCTGAGTTCTTTTATACTTGGTGAAACAAGGTGTTAATATCCCCCTAAGCAGCCTGCCCCTCAGTTCTCACAAAATGTGGATTATAGCATGCACTTTTTATAGCCCTTGCTTTTGTTCCCCAGCTCAACAGAATACCACTGCAGTGTCTAATTACATGTGGATAAGAGGACACTGTAGCTCATTGTAAATATGTTTATTGCATCCTGTTAATATTGCCTGAAAGCTGTTAGTCATTGTCCTTAAAGTGAAGCCATATTGGTTATGAGTAAGGATCAGATTGGAGGATACAGGTGAGGGGGTAGGCCAATTAGTATCCATTGATCTCAACATGACTAGTTCAGACATTTTGTCTAGAGCAAAGCAGTGGACCTTCTGTGGAAGTACAGCTCATCTCCACTCCCCCTCCAATCCCCTGATACAGCACCCACCAATGGTTAAGAAGGATAGACCCAGGGGTTTGCCCAGGGAGGGGAAAACACTGTGGAAATTAGACCCTAGATATAAGGAGCCACTCCAGGGGGGAGGAGATATTAATTCTGGGACTGAAAGCTGCACGGTGGCTGGTTTTAGAGTTGCTGTTCTCTACAAGTGAAATACATTGGTAGATCCACGGGTCGTTAATTCCGGACAGCCAGGTGACTGTAGCTCCGTAAGCTAGTAGGGTAAGGGACAGAGGATGTGGTAAACCTGCCTGGAATTTATTTACTGTGTGTACATAATATTCTAGTGTTTTTATTACAATAAATGTACTGTTGTACTTTTCTAACTGCATTTGCCTGAGTGACTAAAAAGAACCTTAGAAGGTACTGAGTAGGCTTCTCTGGCTTTGGAAGGCACCCGTGGTGGCCAACCAGAGTGAAGTGGGTAGAATTGGCCGGAAAACCCGATATCTTCACGCTTGTCACGAAGCTCCAATGTTACTACTATTTTCAATAATGTATATTAGAGGACTTGTAACTGAAGGAACTAGTAAATGTTTTCTGGCATTTTGTTAGCTTGTTGAAACAGCAAAATCAGGACCGAAAAGCTTATAGGCAAAACCAATTCATATGCAGCTGTAGACTCACTTAATAGATGAGATTATCATGCATTCATTTTAAACAGTCTATTAATATTAATTGTTGCCTGATATAACACTACTATATGTGTGTGTATGTAAAATAAATGTGTGTATGTATATATATGTATGTATGTATATGTGTATATATGTATATGTGTGTGTGTATGTATGTGTATATATATATATATATATATATATATATATATATATATATATATATATATATATATATATATATATATATATTGTTAACCCGTGCATGATACTCATGCATTCTAGTCAAATCAAGCTACTTAAGGTGTTAAAAAGGTTCTTGTCATGCATTGTCCACATGTCACCACCTCATCATTTTTCTCCATCACCTCATCCTTCATCTTCATCGCCACATCCTTCATCAAGCTACTTAAGGTGTTAAAAACTCCCCACTGTCACCCCCGGCAACCACCAACCACTCCCAACTGTCACTTCTCCTTCAAGAAATATATAGGTCAGTGTATAACTCGGCCCAGCAGGTGGCGCTGCAGCTTGTTGTTTTTTTTTTACACACACGCCACTAGGCATTTATATAGTGTATGTGTGTATATGTATGTATGTGTATATAAATATATATATATATATATATATATATGTGTGTATATATATATATATATATATATATATATATATATATATATATATATATATATATATATATATATATAATTAGTATTTTTGTTATATCAGCATTTCAGTATGCAAGCTTTAAACTGTTAAATGTCACGTATAATGTTCATAGCATTAGGTTAGTCCGTATCGCCATGTATTAATGCTTCTATTCTGCAGCTAATCTTTAGCTTTATAACCCTGAGTATACGTTTTCTAGTAATAATTTCCTGAGCTCCGATGTTAAGCTTTTCCTCAGCAGATCTTTCAAAGTACAATTGACCTAAAATACAAAGGACTTCTGTATGAGTCAGCACTTTGTAGCATTTTATGTCTGTGAAGCTCAAAAAAATCTAAAATTTTCAATCAAGGGTGGACAAGAGTCTGAAAAAAACTTAGAAACTAGCAATTAATTTTTTGTTATTTTTTTTAGGTGCAAAACATCTTGTGGTAAAAAAATGGAATATAAAATGGTACCCCAAACCTAAAACATGGAAACACCGCATCAGAACACTGATGTTGTATATTGTGGTGCTAGAAAGTTTGTGAACCCTTTTGAATTCTCTGAATTTCAGCGTTAAATGTGACCTTAAATGTGTTCAGATCATCCCCTAAGTCATACAAATAGATAAACAGAACCCAATAAATCACATACACAAAACAATGTACTTTCTCATTCATTTATCAAAATGATTCAACATTAAATTTCTTTGTCAAAAAAGTATGCAAACCTATGCTTTCAGTAACTGATGTGACCCACTTAAGTAACAAGGACTTCAATCAAACTTTTATAGTAATTTATTGTCAGTCCCGCAGATCAGCTTGGAGGAATTTTGTTCCATTCCTCCACACAGAATTACTTAAACTCTTGCATGTTGATGGACTTTCTTGCATGAACAACCCACTTTAGGTCTTGGGACAGCATTTTGATTGGATTAAGGTCTGGTATTTGACTCTCTACTATTCCAAAATGCAAAATTTCTGCAGCTTCAACCATTTTTTTTGTAGACTGATGTGTGATTTTAGGGTCGTCCTGTTGAAAGGTCCAAAGAACATTCTTTAGATCATTCAGGTGTTCTTTATAACATTTTAAACAAGCAGCAATGGTCTTCTTGGAGAATATTTTCTTTCGCCTTGTTATCATCCCATGCAGACTATTCTTGATCTTTGTTTGCCTGTTGGTAGGCTAATTAACTATCACTGATAGGGGAGAGCTGGCAAATTTTAGCGCGGGGGGCTAGACTCAGCAGCCTGTTTTAAAGGGAGAAAAATGTAGGTGGCCAGTAACCCTGCCCAAGGTAGCCCACTATGGGACTCGCCCAACCTGCCCCTGATCATTGATTTTTAACCAGTGCAAGAGAGCCTTGCATAACCTTTTTGATGCCTGGAATATTCTAATATTCTTTGCCTTGTTCTTGGAGTGATTTTTGTTGGATAACATTTCTTAGGGAGAAGAATAATGTGTTGATTTTTTTTCCCCTTTGTACACTCTTCTGCTTGACAGAGGATTGGTGAAACTAAAGCTTTAGGAATCATTTTTTTGTCCTTTTTCTAGCCTGATCGGCAAATTTTTTATAAGGTATTCAGAAATATTTGGCATGCATTCACTAACCTGTGTGGTTAAGGAACAGTCTTCGGCAGTGAATACTAAGGTTTATATATATATATATTTTTTTTTTTAAATACGGCAAGGCTACACAATAGGGCAGGACCACCCAAACTCACACCTGTTTGACCTTTCTGACTCTAATTATCCCCTTAAATGAACTGATAATTCTAAAAGTTCACATAATCTTTTCCAACAAAGACCTCTAATGTTTGGTCATGGTTGCCTCTTAATGTGTTTGGCCACTTTACAATGATCATTCTCAACTGACAGCAGTTCAATTTCAAGGGCAAGGCAAATGTGTGGGAGGGAGAGAGTCCAGGGGATGGCAGACATGGGGTAGGTGAGGGAGGCAGCAAACATGGAGATGAGTGGGAGACAGGGCGGATGGGGCAAGGAGTGGGGGAGTAATGGAGGGAGAGGGGGGTCAGACGGAAGTGATTTGGAAATTATGAAGTGCTCATATATTGGGAAGAGGGAGACCATGAAAAAGGGAGAGAGGATTTTAATATGAAGCATGGAAGGAGCAGCACCATGTCTACAACTGATAAAAAGACAAAGTTGACAGACCTCTTTGCAAGAAGACTCGTTGATATATTTTGATGGAACATGTGTTGTGTGTTGCCTTTTCCACCAACACAAAAAGACAGCAATGAAGGTAAAATAAGTGTGCCCGTTTTATAACTTTCTGGGGCATATTCAATTGTTAGCGAGACGGGTGACAATCCCGCGCTCGAAAAAAACCCAAAAACAATCGCTCGTTTTTTCCTGTTCGAGCGCTCGTTTTAAAAAAAAACCCGCTCCATTCAATTGTTAACATTGCATCCACCCCCTCGCGCTCTATTATTGGTCCTAGCGAGTTTGAAATGAGGAGTTAAGGCAGTCATTTTAGTATAAAAAAATTAATGCAAATTAATGCAATCAAGAAGGGCCCCAGCACTGCAAAGGAGATTGGGCCCCTACACTGCAATCAAGAATGGCCCCAGCACTGCACAAGAGAATGGGCCCCCACACTGCAATCAAGAAGGGCACCAGCACTGCAAGCAACAATGCCCCTCCCCCCCCCTGGACAGCAGATTAAAAGATTTTACAAGGAGGTAAATTTTTTGCCATTTACAAACATTTCTTGAACACTGGCCAAGCATGGACATTTATAAGGTACAAATATTTGTGGGACAGTGGGCAAGCCGGACATTTCTTCAAAGGTACAAATATTTTTTGGGACTTTGCCTAAATGATTGTGTGTAGGTAAAGCATCAGAATACTGAGGATTTCGTCCATGGTGAGTATTTTAGTTTTTTTTTTTTTTTTTTAATAAAAATTTATGGTGTACATGAGGGTGTTTACTGTATTTCTTGGGGTTTTATTATTTTTAATAAAGATTTGTGGTTGGAATGAGGCTGTTGTGCTTTTATTTAACATTTTGCTTTGTGGAACTACAGATCACAGCCAGCCGTGGGTGTAAGAGCATGTTGGCACTTGTGGTTCTACGCAAACATGCCCTGGGTGCCATGGGTACGCTGGTGCTTGTAGTTAGACAAGTAGCAGCATGCCCACACTATTTAGGCCAACATGGCTGGCTGGGACATGTAGTTCCACAAGTCAAAAAAAAATTATTTGTTTTTTTTTCAGACAAAATCCCCATTTATTACCCTACTACCCACAGCCCAGGGGTAGTAGGAAGAGCCATAGTGCTATCGGCACTGGACTGGGTGTCCCTAGGGGGGTGGCCCGCTTACATTTTTCAGCGGACCACACTCCCTAGGGAATCCAGGCCAGCGCTGAACAGTCTGTGGGTGTTTAGTCATTATGGCTGTGGGACCCAAACTGCGTTTTTCCCCCCCTGCTATAGTGCCTATCATCCCGGCTGGTTTGCCTAGTGCTGGTTCAATTAAAATAGAGGGGACCCTACGCCAAATTTTTCAAAGATTTTAACACACACAGCAATAGCCTGCCAGCACTAGGGTTAAGACTAAATAGAGTGGGGAGCAAACGCTTTTGGTTTTAAAAAATAAATAACATGCTACTTTTCACAACTCTGAGAGCTGACTAAGGTCAGGCACAACCAAACCACCCCCCCCCTCCTTAAAAAAAATGATATAAAGTTTAAATACATGCACCACTAATGGTTTTTTCTAAAGGGGGAACTTTCAAAAAATTATTAATGATTACACGTACTTTTCAGTTTTTAGGTTATTTTTATGAACTTTTACACCTATTTTTTCAGTTTAATGTATATTTTTCTTAACTTAATAAAAAAATTTTTTCTTTAAGCAGACCAAGGAGGTGTGAGATGAAACAGCAGATTTGCCTGTTTCACCCACAGCGTTAAAAAACAATTGACTAGCTTTTTCCGCTGAGGGTTCGCATCCAGCCTATACTTTAACATTGACAAACGGTTGGAGTGCGATAACACCGTTTCGGTAAAAAAAAAAAAAAAAAAGAGTAGAATTGCGGGAGAAGTTTCCGCGCTCGAAAATAAGGAAAAAAACAAAAAAAATGACTTAACGCGCTCAAACTTCTAAACTCGCTAACAATTGAATATGCCCCTCTGAAGGTAAGTGTTTCTTAGTCGCCTATTAATGTTTGTCCAGTTTACAATAAATTGACTCCATAGTGTGCACAAATGCATTTTTACTCAGAAGGCTTCTAATATAATTTGCTTATGTTTTGCCACACTTTTATATGGGTATTTATAAATTTCTATATTTTGTTTTGTGCTTTGACAGAACATCTGGTAATGTTGCTAAATATTGTAATTTTAGTATAGAAACAGATAACTGAAATGATAAGTTTTCTGTCATCCTCATAATGCTTAAGTATTGTATGCTTTTGCTTTAACAAAATTATGAAAACAATTCAGATATTGTGGTGCTTTGTAACTCATATTACATTTTACAGTTATTTCTTAAATGATTTGCGAAATGGTGGCATTTCATAGATGTTTGTTTCTAGAATCTTCTTAGCAAATTATTACATGACCTCCATTTTTTCTGTAGGCTGTTTCTTTTTCATTTCTTAATGTTGCCCAGAGCTCTCATAAGTGACACGACACATTAAATTTAAGCTCATGTTTTATTTATTGGTTGTTTCGATGTAAATTAAATGACTAAGTTATATCTGCAGTGTCAGGCTGTCAGTGTATTTTATGCCCTCCATTATATACTATATGGCCAAAAGTATGTGGACACCCGAACATCTCATCCATATGTGCTTGTTAAAAATCTCATTCCAAAACCATGTGCAGTAATATCGATTTGGTCCCCTCCCCCTAAAACAGCCTCCCCTTCTCTGGGGAGATTTCTTCACTAGATTTTGGCACATGGCAGTGCAGATTCGCATCCAGCCAAAAGCGCATTATTGAGGTGAGGCACTGATGTTGGACAATGATGCAGTCAGCATTCCATTTCATCCCAAAGGATGGATGGTGAGGAGTTCAGGGATCTGTGGAGGCTACTCAAGTTCTTCCACACCAAGCGCTGGAAACCATTTTTTTATGGACTTACTGTGCTTGTGGCATTATCATGCTGAAACAAGAAAGGACCTTCCCCAAAGTTGCCATAAAGTTGGAAGCGTAAAAATTCTTTAGAATGTCATTGTATGCTGTAGCTTTAAGATTTCTGTTCCCTGGAAGTAATGGTCCAGTGCGGTTTTTCATAGCTTGAACTGGGTCCATTATTCCTCATCCACCAAACTTTTTACAGTTGGTAGTAAGAATTCGGGTAGGAAGTGTTCTCTTGGCATTCACCAAACCCAGATTTGTCGATTAGACTGTCAGATAGTGTAATGCGATTCATCTATCCTGAGAACACTTTCATTGCTTCAGAGTCCAGTGGTGGTGTGCTTTACAACACTTCAATCAGTGTTTGGCATTGTTGGGTCATGGAAACCGAATCCATGAACTGTTCTTGTACTGTTATGTTTTTTTTTTTAGTTTTTACATGTTTGAAATCTTGCTGTCTTTAAGGTACATCAAGTGTTCTAAACCCTGTAATTGCTAAAAAAAAAAAAAGCAAGTAGTGACAGTGGTATGAAAGTAATAACTCAATACATTGTTTAGTAAGTGATGCTTCAGAACCACAAAGGAACCTGGGTTTGTCAGCTTGCACTTTTGGACAGTCTCCTCTCTTTAAATTGTACCTGCCCGTATATTGTTTATTTGGAGGTCCTCTGATATTTCTTCTGGTCCATGGTGCTGACATTTACGGGCACCAGTACTAGTAATTAGCACTTTGCTCCTCCTCCTGTGGTTGCGACTGAGATTAGGTGACAGCGCGGGTTACATTGCAGAATTTACCGAAGCACTAGTTGGGTTCAAAATTTAACATTCCCATTAATAATTTTGTTACATTTACATAGTGATTGTGAAGATTAGTGACATACTCGATTATAAATGAAGGGGATAGTTGTAGTTCATGAATACCTGCAAAACAGGCTTTTATCATTTCTCTTTTTAAATATTTTTTTTTTTTGTATGTTTGTGTGCTGAAGCTAATATGATTTATTTTCCCCACCCTATAGCATTTCTGCATCACACTGTAAGGTGAGATTTCTAGCTGAAATATTAACACCAAGAATACAGTTGTGATTACAATTATGAGGTGCAATGATGCACACCACAGGTTGTAGTAAGAATCTTTTCAACTCCACTTTACAAGTTAAATATGCAGACTATGGTTATATGTAACTGAAGTTTTTTTGGGGTTTTTTTTTTTTTAATGCTATAATTTGGACTTTATAATCGGTATGCTGTTATGGTTAGTTGTATATGGTAATTCTTACTATGATCAAAAAGATGGAAATTGTTTGGCTTTCTAAAAGCTGTGGAATTGCTAGTCTAGCTCTTTTTGACATTCCGTATGTTCATATTGTTTTAATAGATCCAATATTTGAAAGTATTTATGCTCTATAATAAATGTTCTAGTTTATAGTTACTGACTTTAATCTATAAATGAAAGTTGTGACACCAGAGCCCGTTTTTTTTTGTAACTACTGTATTCCACAGGTTACAATGGAGACAGCATAACCGTTGAAGCAGGAATCCCATGGCAAATAAAAATGTTCTTGCATAAATCACTGTGGCAGGCTAGTTGAAGAAGCTTTGTATTTACCAGTTTGCTATTAATGATATCTAATGTGGCACAGTACCATTGGCTACCATTGCAACCAATCATATGGCACATGATGTTGTGAGCAGAGAGGCTTTGGAAGGCCCCTCTAAGCTCTGTCTGCTCTGTGTACTGTAAAAGCCTCTCCTCTGCTTTCACATGAAATGTTGAGAGATGTGAGCCTGTGTGTAACTACTAGCTGGAGGTAATCATATTTCCGACGCTAGAAATACCGAAAACGCCGACAGGCAAAATCTGGTCATGTAAATTTAAAGGTAAAATACCGTCATTGTGATTGACGATAGTAAAAATGTAGACCGTCTTTCTCTAAAGAGCTAGGGAGAGCATACTTGATTGAAGAGGTCTGGCTTATCATGGAGGTATGGGCTTTTTTTTAAGATCAATGTCACCATGAACTCAGAAAAGAGTTAGAATATTCTGTCAGAAAACCCATTTTCCAATGCCAGACTGCGGCAACTTCATTGAAGGCACACCTTCCAGCATGGCTATGATCCCAAACATCCATTGAAAACAACAACAAGAATAATCTGGAAAAAATAAAAGCATCACTTTGAAATCCAACTTGCTACCAGTTCTCTAAATTTAAATATTTATAATGTTCTCTAAAATATTTTTTGTTTTAGCTTAATTTATGTCAAACTAATTTTTTGAGCGAGGGGGTTATATATTCTACTTTTTTGTGGTTGAAACTTTTATTTAATTGGTTATAGTGTTACTTACAAGTGAGCTTTCCTGCAGATGTGCAAAACCTGTTCCATTATAGTTATTGGACTGAGACCCAGGGGTAAATGTATCGATCTCCGGTTTTGTCAACTCGCGGGAGTTCAGTGAGATGATAGCTTAAATTTAAAGCGGTGCTGCCTTGTAAAGGGAAACTTCCCTTTACAAAGCAGCAAAAGGGTAGCCTGAACCGTTAATCTGACCTTGGATCTGTCACCGTTTCATGCAATACCCCTTAAAACTGAATGCACGTTTGGCGGTATGATGTTACAAGAGAGCATGTGCACAGTGGCTTTATGCATTTATGGTTTGTAAATGACATTTAATGATAATGGATACAATGCCCCCATCTTGTCTAAACAAACTGGAATCGTTTAATGAAATGTATGGTGCATCGCTGTGTTCTTTTATTTACATTTTCTGCATCTATAGTTTGGTATATACTTATGTGAAACACCACTTGATGTAAAAATATAGATCTAAAAATACAGATGTAAAAAAAATAAATATATATAGATAGATAGATCTATATCGATCTCGGGTATAATAGGTGAATACACTTTGGTTCTGAGTAATGTTTAGATGTATACACTTACCACAGATAGAGAAAAAATAGCTGAAAGCTTTTCTTCATAGACTATTGTGTGATAATATTTTTGGTCACATGTGACTTAGGAATCAATATTTCATGTATAGGAAATGCATAAAGCTAGTTCTGTTGTCAGACTTGTGTATTTCTGTGAATGAACATGTTGTATATTACTAACTGCTGGAGATAGTATATGGCTGCCAATATCTTGGCTCATTAGTGCATTTCAGAACCCTTGATTCTGCTCGCCAACTTCTTCAGAAGCCTTTTGTTTAGGTGATAACAAATATAAGGTGATAACAGAACGGTTATCACCTTATATTTGTGTATTGCATACTCCTTTCCTTTTTACAGGTAGGTGCGTTTCTGAAATCTAAAAATTGTTTTAAACATGAGTATTGTGAACTGTTATAATTGTGCTGTCTATGTTGCCTGTGCTTATACTGCCTCTAACAGGATGAGAAAATGTAATGCAAATTTCTCTCTCAATATAATTGTTTCTCCTTTTCAGTGAGGAAGAACTACCATTTCATGATGGAGCAATAGAAAGGGTATGCTTTAAAATGATATTGTATTATAATCTGATTTGTAGCTTTGTCAGTTATGTGCTGTGAACTGAAACGTCTGAATTTCTTTAGGTCAAACCTAATTATTGAGCCTGTGCTTTCTAAACTGGATGCAAGAATATGTCAGTGTGTGTGATGCATAAGTGAACATTTAAAGGGATATCCACAGTCACAAAATGTAATGGCTTTCTTTCATTCTGACTCGTAAAATCTTTTTGTACAAAGTGTTTAAACTATTTGCCCACTTTCCTGGAGTCTGTTTTTCTTTGACAACATCATTGGTCTTGTTGCCATTATATATTAGTAGGACAGGTGACAGATTGATTTCTCTTATGTGGCACCAGATTTATTGCGATACAAATTAATATAATAGATGTTAAAATTGGTAGGTTAGGTACCTTGAAAATGTACATTGTATTTAGCAAGATTGAGTGATATTATTTATGTGCGCTGCGTTAATGTCTTGAAATGCTGCATGCATCTTGATAGGTCACCCGGATATTTTATTACTGTAAGAAATGCTGATGCACAAGATCTAATATTGTAGGAAGCTACAGGGACAATTACGTGTACGTTTTAATTTATAGAACCAATTATCTATAGTTATTTGTATAAGTTACAGCTCTGTATTGCTGACTTTATAATTCTCTATGTAGCCCTGAAATGACCACATGCAACTGTAGATAACACAGTATATTTCTATTAATAAGTAAAAGAAAATGTTTTACATTTAAAGTACATTTATCTAAGGCAACTAATATTAAGATTAAAAGGGCTGCAAATAAGTCACTCATACATATACAAGTTTCCTTGCCTTGACAAAGCTTCATGTTTGACATTGCATTTTCATTTGTCGCTGAAGCTGGTTATTGATTTATCAGCAGCCATTTCAGGCAAAGAGAGACTCAATGCAGTTTTCATTTGTGTGTGTTCTGATATGTTATAGGCCTCTTTGCTGCCATCATCCCTTGTGGTATGTTATTAAAGAAAATAAATGTCCCCTTCTTTTTTGCTCTTTTATAATGATCTTTAGTCACTGATCATTGATTTATCTAGGCATCTAGCATTGACCACATTTTCATACCATAGCAGAATTCAACATTTTTAAAGTGTAATATTATAACAGTCATTCCATTTGTTAGGTTTAGATTTCTTTTGTAGTTGAAGGATAATTCAAAGCAAAACTGAAACTTGCAAAGTACAACCCAGACCATATAGGTTACTTACCTGGACTCTTCTCACTTCTGTTAGTCCTGTCTTTAATTTACAGCAGGCAGTGTGTGGGCAACATGCTGCCAGCGGTAATGAGCAGAGCAGCATCACAGCTTGCAGAAGACATTGAGAAACCCACAACATATACTCAAAGCAGGGACCCAGGTAAGTAACCATTTAGGACTGGGTTGTGCTTTGTATGTTCCATCGAAGACTAAATTTTATTGAAATTATCTTTTGTTAATCCATTTATAACAGAACAAGTATCTGTCTAGTTTTCAGTGTTTATTGATTGGTTGAGAATAAAAATATCTTCAGTTCTTAACATACAAATCTACTTGGTAGTATATTAAGAAGTCTGATATTTTCATTTTGTTTCAGCAAAAACTGCTAGAGATTGAGAGAATTGGCAAGTGGCTGAAAATGTTAAAGAGCTGGGAGAAGTACAAAAACACAGAGAAGGTAATGCACATTAATATTTACAACATTCAAACAAAAAATAATGACCTGTTGACTCATGTGTTAACTTTGTTTGGAGCAGTTGTTATATTTTTTTTTTGTCATTGTTGGTTGCACATATATTTGTGTGTGTGTCTGTATATGTATGTATGTGTGTGTGTGTGTGTGTGTCTGTGTATATATGTGTGTGCCTGTGTGTGTGTGTGTGTGTGTATATGTATGTATATCTACTATATAAATGCCTAGTAGCGTATGTGGAAAATAAAAACCAAGCTGCAGCGCCACCTGCTGGGCAGAGTTATACACTGACCTATATATTTCTTGAAGGAGAAGTGACAGTTGGGAGTGGTTGGTGGTTGCCGGGGGTGACAGTGGGGAGTTTTTAACACGTTAAGTAGCTTGATGAAGGATGTGGTGATGAAGATGAAGGATGAGGTGATGGAGAAAAATGATGAGGTGGTGACATGTGGACAAAACCACGTTAAAAAAGGGCGCTTGCGTCGGGAAGTAACGCTCTTCCCCTGAGGAGGCCTGGGCTAGGCCCAAATGCATGACAAGAACCTTTTTAACACCTTAAGTAGCTTGATTTGATTAGAATGCATGAGTATCATGCACGGGTTAACTTGTGTGTATATATGTATGTATATATGTATGCGTCTGTATATGTGTGTGTGTGTGTGTGTGTGTGTGTGTGTGTGTGTATATGTATATATATATATATATATATATGTATGTATGTATGTATGTGTGTGTATGTATATATGTATGTATATGTGTGTATATATATATATATATATATATATATTTTGCATGCAAATCGGTAGATTTACTACGAGTCCCTTGGATTTCAAGTAATTTTGCATAATTGTTGGTTAAAGCTAGGTTCACACTACAGAAAAATTCTCCCGATACCATATTGTTAACGATTTTACCAGCGACTGGAATTCTCGTTCAGCATGCTGATTTTATGTAATTTACTTTATTTGATGATGGTGGGATCAATGCAATAATGAAAAACCTGATGTGTTTACCCAGCTTAACATTTTGGTAGCTGTCTTAATTGCTTATTAAGCTTTTACATTTGTTTAAATACAAAGATATTTCTTTCCTAAAAGATAATGCGTTTTTTAAGGTTTTGTTCTACTTTAAAGATATTGTACATGCCAAAGTGTTTTTAATACAACACTTGCTTAGCATTGTTATAGTAATTCTAGAGTAAAGATTTAGCAATGTTTGTATTCTCCAGGCATAGGAGCCAGGAGAATTTTGAAGTGGGATAGTTTGCTTCTGTTAAATGTTTGTGTGCATCTCCTTAAGCCTTTTAGAAGTGATGGCTGCTCAATAATGTGTTTTTTGATTGTTTTAATGTATCCAGCGATTTCAGCCAGAGAAACAGGAATAGCTCTAGAGTTTCTCTGCAGAAATGCTTTTGAAATAAAGAAACAGTGTTATGTCACGTCGTTGGTCATTTTTCTTGGAAGGTGTTAACTGTTTGAATGAAACACTTGCTAGGAATTCACAGTGCTTTCATAAGCGTTCATGGCATTTGTGGCCATGACATTGTGAGAACTGATAAATTTCTGAAAATGGTTAGTCATAAAGTAATGCTGCCGATGTCATTCATACAGCTTGAGAACCTTGCAGAACATTAATTTTGTGTAAGCCCTGACAGGTGTAACAGAGGTTGATGTGTATTAATGTTTTTCTTGTTAGGAGTATATGCTTCAGGTATAGTATGAACCTATATTATTTAGCTAAAATCTGTAAAAGCATGGTTTAGGCTAGTAGCGGCCAACCTGATTTTTGAGGCCTCTCATGTGACCGTTGATGTTTTCAAAAGGCCACACAATACATTTAGGCTATGTTTATAGTCTCTCCTTGCAATTTTTCTTGTATACCTGGGCTTTGATATATTTGCTTTTAACGTGGTAGCACATTGGCTCTTGTATACAAATTTGTTCAGATGTATACAAACAGGTAGCAGGTCATATCTAGTACTTTTTTTTTCTATATTTGATTTTACTTTGTCTAGTAGTATAAATTATTTTTCATGCATATTTCTTAATTGATTATATATTTTTTTCAAATATTCTATTTGTTTATTAATATTGGCCCATTGTTTTCTTTAGCTCCACAGAAGGATTTACAAAGGCATTCCTCTTCAGCTGCGAGGTCAAGTCTGGTCTCTAATCTTGGATGTTCCGAAATTAAAAGATGAGAAAAAAGACCTTTACCTGGTAGGAATTTGTTACATTTTATCAGCTGTCTTTATTTCTCTTTCATCCATCTGGGGGACACTGCTTAACCATGGGGTTAAGTAGGGAAGGGAGCAGTCTGGCACCTAAACAGTTAACTTTTTTCTGCTGACAGGCATATCCCCTTCCCCCCTCCCACCAATTCCCCACATACCTCAGTTTGAAGTAGATGCTAGGAAGTTCAGCCCTAGGAAGTAGGGCTGAACATCAGAGAACTCCACAGTGAACAGGGTTCACTGTTAATAGGCTTTTTCTTTTCTTTACAAAGTTTTCTTCTGTTGACTAGCGGCGAGAGGCTCTGTTGTTAACAGAGCTGGCTCGTGGGAGAAGCGCCTGTCAGCTGGGGGCAGCCCCGCAGGCAGAGGAGGTAAAACGCTTCTCACAGCGGGAAGCAGTCGGCAAGAGACTCTCCCCGCTGATAGCAGGGTCAGGCGCTGCTATAAAGGCAAAAATTGCCAGTACTACTGCCGTTCCCCGTGGCCAGGTTGGAGCATACCAAGTCCCCTCCTCCAAGAGGAGGGTAGGGGGAACTTGAATGATGGTTGTGCTATGGAGAAAACTAGCGATTTTTTGCGGGGAACATAATCCTAACAGGATTTCACCTAATAAGAAAGGGGAAATCGCTGTTAGTAGAGACACAGAAGGAGATGCCAGCGGTAGGGGAATGTGTTTTGAGAAGCACCTCTTCCCCTCCCCCGCTGAGTGAGCAGGTGGAAGATCCCTTTTTAGCGCCAAAATACAAAAGGAGGACAGATACAGCAGTCATTTGGAGAGAAGTGCACTGCTGACACATATCTTCCCCGCTAAGTATCACTATATTCTGTGTATGCATATGTATTGTAAGACAATAATGTTTTGAGAGAGCTTTAGGTTAAGAGAGAACTATAAGCTCCCCAACCTGTCTTATTTAATCAGAAATACTATGATATGTTTAAATAACCTAGTCAGTATTTTCTGATAGACATTGTGGAAGTGTTTGTGCGTATGAAACGTGATTTTATTTTTTTCTTATCCTGTGATGGCTGATAAAAGTAAAACAACACGTGCCAAACATATTGTCTGTTCAAAATGTAATGTTAAATTAACAAATGAACGGCTGGGTCAGGGGGGGGGGCTCTGTGCTGGCTGCGCTGTGGCGCCTGTAATGCTGCAGCCTAAAGACAGCTCCATTCTGACAGTAGAACCTCCCGAATGGGCGGCAACCTTGTCACAAGGGGTTAATACCCTTGTAAAACTGTTATCTAAACCAGTAGAGATCCCATCTACATCGGTGGCATCTCGGGGTATAACAGGAGGAATGACTGAGAATTAATTTTCCCCAGGGGTCGGACAATATCCCTCCCCGGCTCTCCAGGAGGCACCCCAGATAGGGGAGGGTGGATGGTCGGCAGTGGCTAGAGGCCTAGACCGACTTAACCAGTTACTGGAGAATCCCAGACATATACGCAGTAATAAAAGACGTAGACCAGCTAATGCGCTGTGGTCTGTGTCTGATTCAGAGGGTTCCTCGGAAGGGGAATTGTTGGACGATTCGGATTTGTCCATAATAGAATCAGAGGAAAGCTCTAGACACCAGTGTATGGACGATCTGGTAAAAGCAGTTCGTCAGACCTTGGGGTTTATTGAAGTAGAAGAGACGAGGTCCTTAGACTGGTCTCTCTTTTAAGAAGGCTTCCAAGCAGGTGGTCAGGTTCCCTCCCTCAGCAGAATTGAGAGGTATTGCAGAGGCCTCTTGGAAGTATCCAGATAAGAGGTTCACTGTGCAAAAAAAGTTTGGCTCTTTATATCCTCTTCAAGAGGAGGATATGACTCGATGGAAACAGGTGGCGAAAGTGGATGCGCCTGTAGCGAAATTGGTTCGCCAGACCACACTACCTGTACCAGGGTCGGCAGCCTTACAGGATGCGACCGACCGTAAATTAGAATCCCTGCTGAAATCGGTCTTCTTGGCCGCTGGTACAAGCCTCAGACCAGCATTGTCTTCAACCTGGGTAGCTAGAGCTATGGAAGCCTGGGCAGGGCAGTTAGAGTCCGCATTGCAGGATTCGGAACTACTACCCCTGGCCATGCACCTGAAGGAGGCAGCGGGTTATGTATATGAAGCGGCCCAGAATTCGGCCTCCATATCATCGTCTATTTCTGCTACAGCTGTAGCAGCGAGAAGGGCGTTATGGTTAAGGACTTGGAATGTGGATTCAGAGTCAAAGAGGTCGTTAGAATCCATCCCGTATACGGGTGGGATGCTATTTGGTCCGGAGTTGGACTCCTGGATTTCACAGGCTTCAGGGGGTAGGAATACGTCCTTGCCTGTGAATACTCCTAGACCTAGGGCTCCTAGGTTTAGTTCTTTCAGACAGCCCTTTCACGGGGGCTGGTCTGGCAGAGGTCAGACTGCCAGTTCAAGGGCTGTGGGAAGCAGGAGACAGTCCCGTAGAGGAAGGTCATCCTTTGCCTCTGCAGCAGGAAGGGCCTCTTCCGCCAAGCTGCCGGATAGACCAGCAGCATGACTACCACCCTCCTCTGGTTACAAAGGGTGGGGTGGGAGGACGGCTGCTTGGGTTCGCCCAGCAGTGGACAAAGTCCTCAGCGAACTGGTGGGTCCAGGGTATCATGAGAAGGGGTTACATGATAGAATTCATGGGGCCAGCTCCTCACAGGTTTTTTGTAACCGGGTTACCCCGCTGTCCTCAGAAAAGACAGGCAATGCTCACGGCTGTCGATTTGCTTCTTTTAAAGAAGGTTATTATACAGGTTCCGGAGTACCAGGGAAGTAAAGGGTTTTATTCAAACCTTTTCTTGGTACAAAAACCAGATGGTTCGTTCAGACCAGTGCTGAACCTCAAGCAGCTAAATCTTCATCTGAGGGTAGACTCCTTTCGGATGGAATCCCTGAGATTGGTCATAAATGGCCTGGAGACAGGCCAATTCATGGCATCAATAGACATCAGGGATGCCTATCTCCACGTTCCGATCTGGGAGGGGCATCAGCCTTTTCTCAGGTTCACGATAGGCACAGCTCACTATCGGTTCAAAGCTCTTCCGTTCGGGCAGGCCACAGCCCTAAGGGTGTTTACAAAAATTATGGCAGTGATGGCGGCACTTCTTCACTCCAGTGGGGTGCAGTTAGTGCCTTATCTGGACGATCTGTTAGTCAAGGCGGCAACAGTTCAGTTGTTGGAACAACATCTTCGCCTTACGGTGAGGGTGCTGGAACAGAACGGCTGGCTTTTGAATATAACAAAGTCACAGATGATCCCTTGTCAAAGAATGATTTTCTTGGGACTAATAATGGACACAGCACGCAGCAGTGTTTCTTCCACAGGGCAAGATAAGGTCCTTGATGGAGTGGATAGGCAAGGTCCTGTCAAGCAAGAAGCTGTCAGTACTCATGTGTATGAAGCTGCTAGGAAAGATGGTGGCATCTTTCGAGACACTGCCATATGGAAGGATCCACTCCAGATGTCTTCAATGGGACATTCTGAGGAAGTGGTCAGGGTCCTTCCTTGGTTTAGAGTGCCAGTGGATGAGGTTATCTCTAGGGGCGAGAAGGTCCCTCAGCTGGTGGTTGTTGGAGGACAACCTAACAAAAGGCAGATCCTTTGCCCCGAGGACATGGGTCCTGGTATCCACAGACGCCAGTCTGAGTGGTTTGGGGGGGGGGGGGGGGGCAGTGGTCCTTCAACTAAGAATAAAAGGCCTGTGGTCAGAAAGACAGTGGGGTCTTTCCATAAATGTGCTGGAGCTCATGGCCATCTTGAAGGCACTACAGAGAGCTCAGAGTGTTCTACGAGGAAGGCCAATCCGCATCCATTCCGACAATGCCACGGCATTGTCATACATAAACAAGCAAGGAGGCACCAGGAGTGCAGGAGCGATGAAGGTCACGTTTCAGATTTTTGCCTGGGCAGAAAGAAACGTCCCGGCACTGTCAGCAGTGTTCATCCCAGGGAGACAGAACGTACAGGCAGACTATCTAAGTCGGCACAGGGTTCTATCAGAGGAGTGGGCCTTGCATCCGGAGGTGTTCCAGTTGCTAGTAGACAAGTGGGGACTCCCGGATCGAGACCTGATGGCATCAAGAGCCAACAGGAAAGTCCCAGAGTTCTGCGCAAAAACAAGAGATCCACTGGCAGTGGCAGTGGACGTCCTAACAATGCCTTGGGACTTCAGGTTAGGTTACCTGTTTCCTCCCATAGCAATGATTCCCAGGGTCCTTCGAAAGGTCAGGCAGGGGGATCGACCAGTCATTCTGGTGGCTCCAGCGTGGCCACGAAGAGTATGGTTTCCGGAGATTCTTCTGGTGGCAGGTCAAGGTTTTCGGTTGCCCCTACGAAGAGATCTGCTGACCCAGGGACCGTTCTTGCATCAAAATCTGAACCGGCTGAATTTAATGGCGTGGCTTTTGAATCCAGTCTGTGGAGAGCGAGAGGGTTCTCGGGGGGGTGTAGTAGGCACTCTCGTGAATGCCAGGAAGCCAGTTTCGGCCAGGATCTACCACCACATCTGGCATGGATATATAAAGTGGTGTAAGAAGAAATCTTACAAATCAAAATCCTTTTGTCTGGCTAGTTTTCTCGCCTTCTTACAGTGTGGTTTAGAGGCGGGTCTTAAGCTGGGAACCTTAAAGGTTCAGGTGTCAGCATTGTCAGTGTATTTCCACAGACGGCTGGCGGAGATTCCGGATGTTAAGACTTTCCTACAGGGAGTGCTTCACATCCAGCCGCCCTACGTACATCCGACTGATACTTGGGATCTTAATCTGGTCCTTAGCATGTTGCAGGAACCTCCCTTTGAACCTCTACTCTCAGCAGAGTTGCAGTTCTTGACCTGGAAGACAGTCTTCCTGCTTGCTATTGCCTCGGCTAGAAGGGTCTCCAAGCTGGGAGCTCTATCTTGCAAAGAACCTTATCTGGTCTTTCATGAGGACAGAGCAGTTTTAAGGACTATTCCGTCCTTTCTCCCTAAGGTGCTCTCAGGTTTCCATATCAATCAGGAAATGGTTGTTCCGGTGTTCAGAGAGGAGCCTCAGACTCCAGGAACGAAAACAAATGTTTGGACGTAGTGAGGGCATTACGTATGTATGTTAAGAGATCTGCAAAGATACGTAAGACATGATTCTCTATTTGTATTATTTGACTTTTCTAGGCGGGGATGGCCAGCGTCTAAGCAAACTATTGCCAGATGGCTTACCCTGACTATTAGGGAGGCTTATATTCGTATTAATCTTCCTGTGCCGAAGCGTATTGTTGCCCATTCTACCCGTTCGGTTGGGGCGTCTTGGGCGGCACGGAATGGAGCCACGGCAGACCAGCTATGCAGAGCAGCCACCTGGTCCTCGGTCCATACCTTTACGAAATTCTACCAATTTAATGTATTTGCGTCTGGGGACGCCTCCTTCGGCCGTAGTGTTCTACGTGCGAGGAGATCAGAGCGGTCCCACCCTTCAGAGGGATTGCTTTAGTAAATCCCCATGGTTAAGTAGTGTCCCCCAGATGGATGAAAGAGAAAACAGGATTTATACTTACGATAAATCTTTCTCTGATTCCATCTGGGGGACACTGCGGTCCCCCCCTTCTCGTTGTTTTTCTTTTCTCTCCGCTCCCCCCTCCTTTTGAGTGGTGTATCTTGGTTGATTGGCCTATCGTCCTAGGGCTTTGGTAATCAAACTGAGGTATGTGGGGAATTGGTGGGTGGGATATGCCTGTCGGCAGAAAAAAGTTAACTGTTTAGGTGCCAGACTGCTCCCTTCCCTACTCAACCCCATGGTTAAGCAGTGTCCCCCAGATGAAATCGGAGAAAGAGATTTATCGTAAGTATAAATCCTGTTTTCTCACTGCCCTCCGCAGTGGTTTATCAGTGACAATGTAACATATAAGTTAAAAAAAAAAATGCATTAATCATATGTCTGGATAAAGAATATACATCATACTATCCTTTATTTATTTAAAGACTCTGTGTAAGTTAATTTTGTTTTTAGAATTGTGTTTTTAAAAATAATCAATAAAAAAAATTACAAGTTCAGATCCCTGCCAGTGGTAGAATAGATAATTACTTTTGTTTTTCCGCTGTATCTTATTAGTATTAATAGTTCATACATAATTTTCCCTAAACTGACATTACAAAGTGCTTGGTTACCCCTCCTTAAATGCTGATTTCATGTACTGCACATTGCTATATTGATGATACATTAGTTTTACAATGTGATTCTATCTATGTTTTACAGTTTTCAGCTCATGGTGAATACATTACTTAAGAAACGTGATATAGTATATCATTGAGCATTGATCATCAATCATTACAGAAATTAGATGGTGGACCAATATACATCACACTGGTCCATGGTCCCCTTTCATTTCCTGTAATGCTCATGTGCATAGGAATCAATGACATGTACAAACCCTAACACAATTTTGAATGAGAAAAGGAAATTAATCAATGGGGTGAGCAGATTTATATGTATAACCCTTAAAAACCTTAAAGCTGTTGACTTTTTAATTGACATCCTTCTACGGGATAATGAATGGTTTGCTTGCTGTCAAGAATGAACACAAGCCTCACATTGTAAAATCAACTTGAAACCATTCTTCTAACTTGCTTTCATCTTGGTTTCCTTCCCACATTGCATATGATGCACATCTTTAAGTCTGAAAAATGTTCTGGTTTACTCTATAGGCAAAACAATAATTTTGAGCTGCATGTGTCCTTTCTTTCCATTGTTAGTCAGAGCCATTTAATGTGATGTATTTTTAAGTGGATTATTGTCTAATTTGACTTAAAAATAAATAAAAAAATGCCTTGTACATTGCCTTCTTTTTCTCATCTCAGGTTCTGAAGCAGAAAGCAAGGCGCCTATCCCCTGACATCAGACAAATTGATTTGGATGTTAACCGAACATTTAGAGATCACATTATGTTCAGAGATAGATACGGAGTTAAGTAAGTACAACCTTATACACTCATGGCCTTGACACACTTTGCCATGCCATTTAGTGTACCATAGAATTTTGAACGGTCCATTTCAAAGATTTTCCTTAGCGTTTGATTTCTTTTGGCTGCAGATGGTGACAACACCTTGGGATAGTGGTGCAAATGTTGCTCTGTTTGCACAACTCATTTTAAATTAAGAATGCCATAAATGCTCTTATCCTGAAGTGTGGTCAGTCTTTATACTACTGTGTGACAGATTGTTTTGAATGGCCGTTCAGTGATATTATTGCCAGAACTGTATTACTGTTTTGTCATGTTGACGGGATTTCCAGTCTCTGCTGTCTTGACATGTTGGCTGCAGTTCTGGTCGCTTGGTGATTGACCTGCTAAACAGGTTGTTACACTTCCTTTATAACTGTTAAATCTATTTTTTGTTCTTCCCACTATTAGGGCTTATTTACGCTGCTTGTGGCACATTCACTGCTAGCTAGTTGCAGGTATGAATATTATCTAATAAGAATTCCGTAAAATATTGGCCCCTTTTACTACGGACTTATATAAAGGTACTAGAATAAAGGGTTATTTGTGTAACTTTGTCTTAGGTGACCAAAAAGACTCCAGTGCCTGCTACGTGATCCACTGGCAGGTTTGGAGTCTGGGAAAACACACTGTCCAGTGATATCCTCCTGCATAAGCTTAGTACACCAAGATGTCACCTTATTTTGTTAAAGGGAAAGACTGTGTAAAAATAATTAAGGATGAGCAGGCTCAGATTCCGCTAATCCGAGCCCACCCGAACAGTGCGGATCAGACGGGAATCCGAGCACTGTTCGGGAACTTCCGGGCGCCAAACTAATCCAAACCGAGGCTATGACATCCAAGTCTCGCGTCGGATCTCGCGAGACTCGGATGTCATAAATACTCACCTTGCAGCCGCCATCTTCATTTCGCCTGACATCAGGGAAGAGGGAGGGTGTGTAGGGTAGTGGTGCTCTCTCCTTGTGTCCAGTGCTCTGTCCTTGCTGAGTCCAGTGGTGCATCAGTCCAGTGCTCTGTCCTTGCTGAGTCCAGTGGTGCATCAGTCCAGTGCTCTGTCCTTGCTGAGTCCAGTGGTGCATCAGTCCAGTGCTCTGTCCTTGCTGAGTCCAGTGGTGCATCAGTCCAGTGCTCTGTCCTTGCTGAGTCCAGTGGTGCATCAGTCCAGTGCTCTGTCCTTGCTGAGTCCAGTGGTGCATCAATCCAGTGTGCTGTCCTTTCTGAGTCCAGTGGTGCATCAGTCCAGTGCTTTGTTCTGCTAAGTGCATAGCTAATTTAAAAGTATTAAAAAATCTTAAAAAAAAAAATAAAAAACATTTTTTTTTTTATACAAAAATCATTTACATTTTTTTTAAAAAGTATAAAAAAAAATTCTTGCAGTCCAGAAACATTAATACTGCAATATATAAAAAATTGTTCACTGTTCTTGCAGTCCAGAAACATTAATACTGCAATATATAAAAAATTGTTCACTGTTCTTGCAGTCCAGAAACATTAACACTGCAATCTATTAAAAATTGTTCACTGTTCCAGCAGTATTTAAAAAATAGTACTGTAATACAACGTGTGCTGCATATAATGGAGTACAAAAATTTGGAGAATAAAGTAGGGAAAGATCAAGACCCACTTCCTCCTAATGCTGAAGCTGCTGCCACTATTCATGACATAGACGATGAAATGCCATTAACGTCGCCTGCCAAGGCCGATGCCCAATCTCCTAGTAGAGGGCATGTAAAATCCAAAAACCCAAAGTTCAATAAAATTACCAAAAAAAGGAAATTAAAAACATCTGAGGAGAAACAAAAACTTGTCAATATGCCATTTACGACACGGAGTGGCAAGGAACGGCTTAGGCCCTGGCCAGTGTTCAGGACTAGTGGTTCAGCTTCACCCAAGGATCTAAGCCCTCCTCCTCCCCCCCCCTCTAAAAAATTTAAGAGACTTAAGCTGTCATCAACAACACGGCAAACAACTCTGCCTTCTAAAGAGATGGCATCACAAATCCCCAAGGCGAGTCCAAGGGTGTTGGTGGTTGCGATGCCTGACCTTCCCATCACTGTACAGGAAGAGGTGGCTCCTTCCACCATTTGCAGCACGCCCTCTGCATATGCTGATAGGATCACCTACAGTCCAGTTACAGATTTGGCTAATGAAGGTGTGAATGTTGTACACCGGGAGGAGGATATTGATGTAGCTGGTGCTGAGGAGGAACTTGACGAGGAGGCTGCTGATGTGGTTATCTTAAATGAGGCACCAGGGGGGGGAATCCGTTGTTGTCCATGGGATGAAAAAGCCCATCGTCATGCCTGGTCAGAAGACCAAAAAATCCACCTCTTCGGTCTGGAGTTATTTTTATCCCAATCCGGACAATAAATGTATGGCCATATGTAGCTTATGTAAAGCTCAAATAAGCAGGGGTAAGGATCTTGGGCACCTAGGGACATCCTCCCTTATACGTCACCTGAATAACCTTCATAGTTCAGTGATTAGTTCAGGAACTATGGCTAGGACCGTCATCAGTCCAGGGACACCTAAATCCCTTGGTCCTGTTGGATACACACCACCAACACCCTCCTCGTCAACTTCCTCCACGATCTCCATCAGATTTAGTCCTGCAGGCCATGTCACCAGCCAGACTGAGTCCGCTTTGATCCAGGATTCATCCGAGGAATCCTGCAGCGGTACGCCTACTACTGCCACTGCTGCTGTTGCTGCTGGTAGTCGGTCATCTTCCCAGAGGTGAAGTCGTAAGACCGCTACGTCTTTCACCAAACAATTGACCGTCCAACAGTCGTTTGCCATGAGCACCAAGTACGACACTAGTCATCCATGGCAAAGCGGATAACTGCGGCCTTAACAGCTATGTTGGTGTTAGACGTGCATCCGGTGTCCGCCATCTGTGCAGTGGAATTGAGACTAGTTGGAGGAGGTATTGTGGCCACGGTACCAAATTGGTTACCGGGGCCACTCCACTACGCAGTCCATAAAGCTTCGTATCAGATATTAAACTACGTTCAATGTTCCTGCCAAATAAAAAAATAATGAAAATGCCCTGTCGTCAACGAAAAACAAGAGGTAGGGACGCGCTAGAAATCCACCCTCTATATGCTGCAGAGGATGGAGGAGCAGAAAAAGGCCATTCAAGCCTACACAGCCACCTACGATGGGCCACGTGTTTGTGCCGCCGACTTGTCACTTTGCTTAGACATCCAGCTACCTCGGTGCAACCTTTTGGACTAAAAACAATATTGTGAGGTGTTCACAATAGACTGGAAATTAGTGGAAATGAATGTTATTGAGGTTAATAATAGTGTAGGAGTGAAAAATACCCAAAATATGGATTTTAGCACTTTTTATGTTTTTTTAAAAAAAAATCAGAACCAAAACCTTTCGTGGGGTGTGTTGGCAAAACAAATCGGAACCCAAAACCTCAAGCTAATCAGAACCCAAAACCCAAAACACCAAAAGTGGCCGGTGCACACCCCTAAAAATAATACTTTCAGATAAAATGGGATATTACATCTTCCATAAGCTTGATGTAACTTTCAGGTGTATGTGTTGACATTCTGTATATTAAGCTCCAGAATTATTTTCATCCTTGATAAATATCAAAAAACAAAGCAGTATAAATTAAGCAGCACAGATAGTTACATGTCGTTGTCAAGTAAAGGGCACTCCACAGACTTTTGTTCTAATAGCCAAAATCAGCACTTGTGTAACACATAAATCAAGTAGATCAAATTATATCTAATAAAAATATATTTATTATGAGATAAAATTCCCTATTTAACTGATCCTCAGTAAAGTTGTGCTGTATCTAAGGTCGCAAAATTTTTAAATTCCTGGGTCTTAAAGGGGTTATGGATATTGAATATGACTTTTGATAAATGAGTTGGGTTTTACTTAAGTGCATTGGTTAATACATAAATGAATGGTTTTCAGATGACGCATAGTGACTGGTAAAAACACAGAAAATAGTGTTATTGTACGCTGATTTGAACCTACATATTCTCACTAATCTAAATAAGAATAACTTCGTAGGAATGAAATTGTATCGCATATATGTTTGGAAAGTGATATGCTAGTGTTCTTCCAGCCACAATATATAAATCAAATATTTCACCACCAAAGTTCCAAATAAGAGACGTGTAAAGTAAACACAGCCTAATATTTTCTGCATAAAAGCACTACTAATTTAATTAATCCTCTTCTGCCAAGAGGACATCAATTTTCATGGTCTTCAGCACATATAATTAAGGGGAGATCTATCAATTGGCAGTTTTGTTCGGAGAGTGTCTGCCATAAATAAATTGTTAATCCATTCCGTAAACTTTCCAATCTGTATAAATACATGTTAATAAAATAACTAATTTCAATAAATTATTAATTCCAGGTGTTTTTGGTGAGCAGTATTGCCACTTTTCCCATTTTTATTTTCAATAGACAACACATTTTCACAGATATTCCATTTGAATGAATGATGTGGCAAAAAGATAACCATTTATGGGGGCGTGGCCTGGCAGCCATTCGAGATAGCTGCACATATCCTGAGCTCTGTCTAAAAAAGCCAATTTATACCATCTATTGACAACATAGGATCGATTCTACCACACAGAAAAGCACTATACTCTCCCTGGAAGAGATTGCCCACCTGCTCAGTGTCCCACTGACTATAACAGGCATCTGTGTTAAACACTGTGGGCTTCTAGCAGGAGACTACCGGTGGTTACTGAGGACCCCCGTGGTTTTTCAGGCAAGCAAGGAACGGGCTATCTATCTCCTACCCTCCCTGCACAGCAGATCTTCACAATTGCCAGGAGAAACTAAGAAATACCACGCTTGAGACACGCTGTATCCCACGATCAGAAGTTCCTGTAGTGAGTGTCTCACTTACCTCCTAGATCAACCAGGGTCTAATCCACCTATTTGAGTCCCTCTACTGCTCTCTGTGACTTGAGGGGACTTAGAGAAGTGAAACCGGAAGTTCTGAAGTCCTCAGGCACCATTATCTCCTTCTTTTCCGGTGAGCTGAGCTTGGCAGTGTCTGCTGGGATTCCTTCAGTGAGTCAGGAGAGGGAGGAGTCCAGCCGTTGGTAAGGAGAAACATTCCTCTATTAACTCATTCTCATCTGGTCCCAGCACCTCTGTCTCAGGCTTTACACACTGTACGGCTGCAATCTTCTGTACCCGAGATCAAGGGAGATTAGCTAAATTACTCCTTTGTGCCTCTGCTCATAAATCTCCGTATGACTGTAATCTGATCTCTGTCACTTAGTTTCCACTACATTCTATTGACGTGACTCACTGGATCAAGCAACAATAAGCAAAGTCTGCCATCTAGTGACGGTTTTTGGTATTGCTCTGGAACAACACAGCAAACCCTCACTAATTTCATTCTGAGCTCATCTTTAATCCAAAAAATGATATCCTACTAATAAAACTGATGGTGGGGGAGGAAGTATTCACATGAGCGAGTATTCACTACCTGCTAAGCAGTGACCCTGCTATAAATACAGTAAATATTCTGATTTACATTCTGCACCAGTGGCTGACTTTCTTATCTCTGTATATATTTACTGGTGTTTCCCTTGGTGGTGATTTGTCATACGCTTTACTACATCCTCAAACATGTCTCACAAACAAAAAAAAGCAATTAATACTCCAAAAAATACCATTATGAAAGCGCTGGAAAAAGCCAACGGTCGTCCTAAAACAAATACTCACCAAACGGACCCGGATTCAGACTCCGATGACACATCCGTTGCAGATTTACCCCTATCTCCACAGGAGATAATAAATATTGTCACAAAAACCATCCAATCTGAAATGCGTTCTATAGTTGCTGAGATTCGTTCAGAAATCGCTGAACTGGGTACCCGCACAGATCAGATTGAACAACAACTGGATGCAGTTACGCAACATCAACAATCAACTGACAAAGAAATCGTCGACCTCAAGGCTGAATTTAACACCTACAAAGATCACCTTGAGGATCTGGAAAATCGCAATAGACGGAACAACATCCGCATTAAAAATGTTCCTGAATCCGTTACCACGGACGCCCTCCCTGACTACCTCAATGGACTTTTCTTACAACTGATTCCCGAACTGTCTTCAGATATGCTTCACCTAGATAGAGCCCACAGGGCCCTCCGGGCTAAACCTTCTTCAGATCAACCTCCCCGGGATGTAATTATCAGATTTCATTACTTTAAAACCAAAGAAAGAATAATGTCTTCCGTAAGAAATGTTCAATCGATCTCCTATGTGGAGTCAAACCTTCAACTGTACCAAGATCTAGCCCCCTCTACTCTCAAGAAAAGAAGGGACTTGATCAACGTTACAAAAGCACTACGCAACCATTCCATTAGATATAAATGGGGTTTCCCCTTTCAATTGATAGTCTCAAAGGATGGTCGCACCCACTCAGTAAAAACGCCCGACCAAGGCATCGACCTGCTCAAGCGCTTCGGTATTCTTCAAGATGCTGAACCGATGGCAACACCTTCACCAACCACACAGAGATCGCCTGCCCCGACACCAGTCTGGCAACGGTCGTAGAATTTTCCGAATAATGGTCTCCAGATCTCGTCTACAACACTTCCACCAGGTTCAGGTTCCACTCATGTACTTTGCCTCACTATGACTCCATGTACTGTTACACTATTCACACGATAGCCTCTCACAGGTTCTAAATACCTATTTCATTGTTGGTCCCTCCCCTGGATTGCTAAATCCATTGTTCAACCACTCATCCTATCATCACGTTTATAAATATTGATCACTGGATCCCTTCTGGAGACCATTGCCTGTAGTCTTGTCAGTTCTGTTTTACTGCTTACACCAATTCACATACCATAGTTATATTTCATGTTACCTGTTTTTAATTAGGCATACTTGCTTATTATATCCTACAACATTATTGATTTAATTGCTGTTACTTAATGTTATAATTGACCTGTTTGATGGGGGGATGGGGAAGAGCGTTTTCTTAAACTATGTTCTTCTTAATCTCGCTGAACTCCTATGAGAGTTTACATTTTGGTCCTTAATCTGATACCGAGATAAGTCATGGAGTTTTCATGAAATCTGATGCCCCTTCTCGCTCTCGTCCCCCCCCCCCCCCCCCCTGACGACAATTCTATGTTATATATTCAACTATTTACAAAATGTATGTTCCCTCTGCAGTTTATTGCCTTTCTTATGATATTTTCTTTTATCTCTAAAAGTGGCACTATAACAGTATGTCTTCTACAATAGACACACACTCACTGCTTAGCACACCATAGTCCTCCTCCCCGATACCACTACCCTCTTATGCAATTGTCCTTCCATGTTCGAAAATAATAGAATTGTAATGTTTATGCATTTACAGCTACTCAAAATTTGCCTCATACACCCCCCAAACACAGAGACGGAGTCTTTCTCTTCTCCGCCTCTTTCCACCCCGGTTCCCAAAACTCGAGTTGAGTTTAGAACCTTAATCCCTTTTACTTTCACCCCTCTATGTTCGCCCCTTAACCCATCTGTCCTGCGGTATCTGGTGCCACAAGTCACTCGTCTCCAATTATCTTCTCAGCGACCTACACCTTTTAGACCACCGTGAAGTTTAGACTTCTCACACTGAATGTCAACGGGCTCAATTCCCCCACAAAAAGGACAATAGCTCACCAATTTATTAAGAGGCAAAACCCAGATATAGTCTTTCTTCAAGAGACCCATTTTAAAGATCCACACCCTTCCCTTGCATCTAAACTCTACCCACATGCTTTCTACTCCTCTTCCAGTGCGAAGCGCCGTGGTACTGCCATTTTAATACATCATAGAGTACCCCTAACCATAGAATCCACGATCTCAGACCCACATGGTAGATTTCTTATCTTGAAAGGCTTGCTCAATCAAACTACTATAACAATAGCCTCAGTTTATGCCCCGAACGTGCGGCAGGGAGCCTTTTATTCCAGTTTCTTTCAGCAGCTCTCATCAGCTATGAGTACGATTTCCATTGTTGGGGGAGACTTTAATACCATCCTCGACAATTCACTAGACCGTTCTCGACCCAAACAAATTCATTCCACACAATCCAAAGATTCGACAAGATTGAAAACACAACTTCATTTACATAATCTGTACGACGCGTGGCGTCTGACATATCCCTCATCTAGATCATATACACACTACTCACCTCCTCATGACTTGTACACAAGAATTGACTACTTTTTTGTTGACCATCTGACTACACAGAAAATAGATGCGGTCCAAGTACTCCCTGTTTCCTGGTCTGACCACGACGCGGTAGAATTGACACTTCGTTTACCTCAACAAAATGACACTCGCCCTAAATGGAGACTCAATGAAACCCTACTCCTTAAACAAGACCATATCTTAGAAATAACACAAGCAATTACAGAATATGTTTCCCTTAATTCTTCTCCAGATATATCTCAAGCTATTCTATGGGAGGCACATAAGGCCACAATACGTGGTACTATAATTAGCATGTCATCAAAGCAAAAAAAAGAGGAAATTGATCGTATAAAATCCTTAGAATTAGAAATTCACCGTACCACACTTCTCCATCAGCAACACCCTAAAAGACGTATTTATCTAAAATTGTTAGCACTTAAAGGCCAATTGAATCAAATTCTTTCAAAAAAAGCGGCCAAAACCCTGCTATGGTTAAAACAGAAATATTATGAGAAGGGTGATAAGGCAGATTCTATCCTAGCGCGCAAATTAAAAGCTAAGCGAACGAAAAATAGAATCTCTTCTATAAAATCTTCTACAGGCTCATTAATATATAACCCAAAACATATAGCTCATAGATTCCGAGAATATTACGAATCCTTATATAATATCGCCCCAGACATTGCAGACCCCCTCCTTCTAAAATCCAGCATAAAAAAATACCTCCAATCGTGCCATCTCCCTAAAATAACCCCTGCGCAGCTTGCCACCCTCAACGCTGAGATCACGACTGAAGAAATCATTGATGTTATTAAATCTTTGAAACGGCAATCTGCGCCCGGACCAGATGGATTCACATCACTTTATTATAAGAAATTCATCAAACCCCTGGCACCCATGCTATCTGGTTTATTTAACTCTATACTATCGGGGTGCAAGTTCGACGGGGCGACCACTGGAGCAGGGATCGTAGTCATTCCTAAACCTGGGAGAGATCCTACAGAGGCAGGCAGTTACCGCCCCATCTCACTTTTAAATGTTGATCTAAAAATCTTTGCTAAGGTTCTTGCCAATAGATTGAGCCCAGTACTACCCTCAATAGTTCACCCAGACCAGGTGGGCTTCATCCCGGGTAGACAACCTTCGGACAACACCAGAAGACTGATTAATCTGATTCACATAGCTAATACGGACGCTCTCCCGGCTCTGGTGGTCGCCTTAGATGCCGAAAAGGCCTTTGATAGAGTCGCTTGGCCCTTCATGCAACAAACATTAGTTTCTATGGGAATTCAGGGAGACTTCTGTCGTGGTATCTCAGCATTATACCATAACCCAACAGCCTCAGTATTAGCCAATGGCTTCACCTCTACTCCCTTTTCTATACACAATGGCACCAGACAGGGATGCCCACTTTCCCCCCTTATATTTGCCCTCATTATGGAGCCCCTTGCAGCACGCATACGAAACAACCCCGATATCACGGGTATACCAACCTCCACTAGGGACCATAAAATAGCTTTATACGCTGATGATGTCATTTTATCACTGACTAATCCTCATATTACGCTCCCGAATCTTATAAAAGAAATTGACACATACAGCTCCCTTTCCAACTATAAGATTAACGCTGACAAATCCGAGATTTTGAGTTTAAATATTGCACCCGGGGAAACTCAGACACTCAAAACTAACTTCAAATTTAGGTGGCAATCTAAACAACTCAAATATCTGGGCGTATACCTAACTAAATCTTACTCCCAACTTTACGCTGCTAACTTTCCAAAACTCATTAATACAATAAAAACTGACCTCACACAGTGGTCTAAACTTACGGTCTCATGGTTTGGTCGTATAGCCACTATAAAAATGAATATATTACCCCGCCTCCTCTATTTATGGCAGACCCTTCCCATACATGTTCCCACACATGTTCTTAAAAACTTACAGCAATCCCTGTCAAAATTCATATGGGCCGGTCGTAAACCAAGAATTCGACTCCAGCTTTCATTCAAACACCAAAGTATAGGAGGCCTGGGCTTACCAAATTTAATAAAATATTATCAAGCCACTCACTTAGTGCAATGCGTACTTTGGCACTCTCCCCCAAATCGGCGGGTCTGGACACATATAGAAGCTGATTTACTCAACATATACTCACCCTCCTCACTGCTTTGGACCAAGCCCCAGCACAGAACCAAACTCTTAAACCATATCCCCACAGCTAAATTCTCATTATCTATTTGGGACCGAGTGACACGTATCTATGAACTTCGTTCCCAATACCCGCTGCTCGTCCCATTATGGAACTCTCCTGATTTCCCTCCAGGGATAAATCATAAAGCCTTCCATTACTGGACTCGCCACCATCTTCTATTTCCATGGGACATTGCCCCAATGAACATCTTCCCTACATTTGCGGAGCTTAAAAAAAGATACAATTTTCCCAATTCAATATTTTATCAGTACCTACAAATTAGACACTTCTACAACTCCCTACCTAAACCAGCCCTCGCAGCCCAGTGCTCCCCCCTAGAATCATTTTGCAAGCACCCAAACTCAACGAGAGGCCTCATATCCACATTATACCAACTTTTAAATAACTACGGCCTTCCAACTAAAGAACCACATGAAGTCGCTTGGGAAAAAGACACAGGAGAGGCTATAGATCCTAAAGAGTGGACCAAGATCAGAACCAATCTGGCTAAAACCTCTATCTCTGTTCGAATCAAAGAAAATTCATTCAAAATATATAGTAGATGGTACTTGGTCCCATCGCGTCTTCATACGATATTCCCAGCTTCTTCGGACAGATGTTGGAGAGGGTGTGGTTGTAGAGGCTCCCTGCTGCACGTTTGGTGGTCATGCCCCAAGATAATCTCATTCTGGCAGCAAGTCCACAAGTTAATATTCTCCATTACTCATATTCAAATTCCTGACTCACCGCTCTTTTCTTTGCTCCCTAGACCCCTTCCTAATATATCCCGCCCAACCCAAAAACTAATTAGACATATTCTTAATGCAGCTAACTGCCTGATCGCTTCGCACTGGAAGAGCCCGATCCCTCCCTCACTTACTATGACCATAAATTTTATCTGGTCAACATACAGATTGGAAAGTATAACCGCCACCCTCAACGATACCCCTATTCAATTCAAAGCTGTGTGGAACCCCTGGACATCCTTTTATGAAGCAGAACCGCCCCTATCTACCGTTTGACATTCATTCACTAATTTTAACTTATTATCTATTTGCTTAATTTTGATTGGAGACGACTGACTAAATACGCCATTCTCTTGCTCTAGCTACCATAGACAAACTCTCTCATCCTCAAATTTTTTTATTTTTTTTTTTTTTTTTTTTTTTTTTTATTTTTATTATTTATTTATTTTTTCTCTCCCTCATCAGATACCTCCCTCCTCTTCCCCCCAAACCCCCTGTATGTCTACCCTCACCTACAAACTATTTCTCTCTGTATTCAATACACCAAATTTACATCTAGATTTTACACCACTTCATTTGTTATATGCCTGCAAATGTTGTCGACATGTTATCCTCATGTATTTATGTTCTTCTCCATTCATACAACTCTTGGCTGATATTATATATGTAAAATCCTGTTTAAATAAAAAATAAAAAACTTTGTTTCAAAAAAAAAAAAAAAAAAGATAACCATTTATTCCACTCACATTTTTAAATTTGTATTTTGACCGGTAATAATCCCAAACATTGCTGTCTTATTTAAAAATGCAATACATATACTTGACAGCATTTGCAGTGTAGGCACATTATGCACTTTACAGTAATGATGTGGTTAAGTTGGCTTTGGACCTATATTTCCAGCAAGCCCAATGCTCTTTTTAAAATAAGCTAGATGGTTGATTTTAATGTGTGTATTTTTTTATAATTTGCATTAATTAAATTGTATATGCAATATTTACTTTCCAATATTATGGGGAAATGTATTTATTTTCTCCCCCCACAATGGCGGGAGTCATTCAGTCATTAATATCAGTGTCTGCCCTCTCTTCTCTGATTTGCACAGAATAGAAAAAAAGCCATTAAAAGAGGCAATTTTATTTAAAAAGGATTTCTGGTACAAGTGGCTTGCAAGATATGTAGATGTGGCTGGTAACTGATTTTGAAATTGGTATGGCAACTCTAGGTCATCATAATTGCAGATGTTTCATATTGAAGTGCACTAGCGTTGAAGTACAAGTAGTGGATCACTTCCAGGCTAAACTGTATCGAACAGAGCTCAGTATTTCTTGTATTGATTTATATGCTTTGTTCCTTTTTGCTTCATGTTAGCTTGTTAATTAGAGCTGTGCATATGGGTTTTCACATATAAACTGCAATTACAATGTTTTTAGGAGATGGTTTAAAGCAAGCTGGCTGAAGTGACTCACTTTATTTTGTTTTTCCCTTCACAGGCAGCAGGCTTTATTTCATGTGTTGGCAGCGTATTCGTTGTATAATACGGTAAGTGGTTGTGTTATGCTTCAATTAAGGTGCCTCGTTTTCTCAGAAATGTTGGTTGCTTGAAGTTTTTAATAAGGTGCTTGCCACACCTCAGGAGGGGTGAGATTGTGCAAGCAACAAAGGTAAGTCCTATGTACTACCATACTACATTATATTGGGTCTCTATTAACTCTGAACAAAGCACAATTTTTACCTATTTATCCTTGAAAATATCTCAAGCAAGGTGAAGTTAGTTGGAGAGCAATGATGGAAAGTGAATTTGAGGTTTTGCCACAGATTTGCAATGGTCAAGGTAGGACTCTGGCTGGGCCACACATGGACATCTATTTTCTTCAAAGCACGTTGCAAGAGTGTAGCAGTTGCAGTGTGCTTTGTAAAATTGTGCTCTTGAATCACAAACTCCCTCCTCAGTTTGAATTTTTTCAGCTGAAGTTGGCGATTCTGTAGGATTTGTCTGTAATTTATCTTCCCATCGGTCTTGACATATCTGCGAGTCCACACCACTGAAAGTCCCCATTACATAATGCGACAACACCCATTGTTCATAGTGAATATGTGGTTACATCACTGGACTTCAATGTTTGGTGTACACCAGATATAACTCTGTGTTCAAAGCCAAAGAGTTCCACTTTAGTCTCGCTAGACCACAAAACTTTAAGCCACATCTCCACAGTATTTTGTAGATGGAATTTTGCAGCCAGGGCCTCTTCCTTGCAATTCCTTCCTTTATGTACATATTTGTGGAATGCCTCAGAGACTATTGACCCATGTACATTATCTTCCATTGCAGCAACATTCTGTAGCTTGTTCAGTATTATAGTTTGCTTTTCAGTAACTGTTCTGATAAGTGGACTGGCAACTAAGATTAAGTGGACAGCCTGGTTTAGACTGTGCGGGTGTAGTGTCATACTTCCACTTCTGTACAATGGACTGATCTGAGGGTTGCCAAAAGTCTTTTAAACGGTCTTGCACCTTGATTTGTGCCTCTCCATAATCAGTTACTTGGAATGCTCTTTTTTTCTCTTTTACAATATGTTTTTGTATTAATTTTGGGGGTCTTTACCATGTTATATAGGACCTCACAGAATAGCTAGCAGGTAGTCCACTAATTTATTTCACTGGTGGAATCCACAATACTAATTAAAAAATTTCATATATAAAGTATGGAGAGAAAATGATCTCTTCAATCATAACTTTTAAATAATCTGGTAAGAAGTAGTTTGTTGTATTACTTCCACCACCACTTCTTACAAATGGACTTTTTTGACAGTAGTTAAGAGTACTGCTGCATGGGGAATAAAGCTTAAATATTGTCTGTCATTTTTATAAGCAAACCCACCAAAATATAGTAAGCATGTCTAAGAGACTCTAACCCTGTCAGACTTGGTGCTGCCTGAGAGGGATCCCCCTCCCCTTTCAATACAGATATCTAGGGGTGTACTCTTTCAACAATGGCATGGGATAGGTTACATTGTGGAATTACTTGGTTAAATATAAATATGTGAGCTTAATAAATGGCAGATATGGCTAAACCGCTGTTGATTCAAAAGGATTCAGGAAATAGTAAGTGAAATCTACGAGCCGGCAGACTAGGAACCCGTATGATTTTCCCCCATTCATCATATCATAAATGACTTGTACATTTGTAAAAGCTAGTGTCTGGTGTACAGAGCTACTTATAACCATGCAGTGCACTGATGCTCAAGAGAAGATTCTGCAGTGAAGCAATTGTGAATATTGCAATAATTATGTTGCTGAAATGGCAGGCAAAGTGTAGGTTCATAAATAGGTGATGCCTTAGTTAAAGTGTGTAAGGACCCCAGATATGGTCCAACAGCATTTCTAGTGTGGTATACTTAGTAGTAAAAACATTTATTGCCCAGAATGCAGGGCTTCCTTAAATCTTCTCCATACTGGTAGCCAAACATCTTCCCTCATCAAGTTTTCCAAGCTAGGCTGGACTAGCTGTTATAGGAAAGTATTCACATTGTTGTTGTGCAATAGCCCAAACTTTGAGAAACCGTGTGCTTTATCGGCAGACATCACAGTAAACTATGGTGTTCTTTGCATCGGTGTCAACTAGTGGTGTTTCTTTGCAAAAAAACAATTGACTACACTGTGTACATCTCTGTATTGATGTGCAGAAGGCAATGCTACTTTTCACTCCTATGTAAGATGCCATCATAATCTGATCTAAATGTAAATAAACTTATTGTTAAATACATCTGCATTTTATTGTTTATATAGTTTCTTTACTATGTGTGCAATGTTATGTTCAGTCGATTCTAGTCAAGGATTTTGGGGCAGTCAGTGAGGATCTCAGTGGAGTTAATGGAGATAGTTTGCAGAGCTACATGTGGGTTTTCTTGTTGGGGGGATGTAGAAGTATTATAAAGTAATGTCTTACTGATTTTTGCCGCATACAGCTTTACACATAATTCATCAGGAAAAATAGCCCTACCCACTTGAGCTTACAGTCTAGTTTTTGATGACTGGGACATCTTTGCATATATATTTGAGAATAGTATTGGTTGTTGCATATATTTGGGAATTGTATTGGCAGCTGTTCTGGCAGCTCTTGTATATTAGACAACTTGCATTTTTTGAATCACAGTAAAATTAAATGGAATTAAATTAGTTCCTAAAAGCAGAACCTGATTATCTTTTTTTTCTTTTTTTCTTTTTTTTTTTTTTTTATTACATTTTTCTTTTATTTTTTTTTTTAAAGGAAATAATGTGAAATTTCATGAGGCCTAATTGTACTTAGTGATGAATATTCCCATTCATCGACATTAAATTACAGCTAAAGCACAGACGGTACTTGCTGGGAAATATGCTCACATATTGAATAATAAGAACAGGTGGCAGGGGTAGAAGGTTCTGATAATTTTTGTAATCACCCAACATGAAGCCTCTATATATAGATTACTCTACCTGGGTTTCTAAGGTCTTGTAGGTCCCTTTTTCTGTGTTAATAACAGTGGTATTGCCATCTCTTGTACAGGAACATCTGTGTGTAATTATCATGTTGGTCACAATGCACAGAGAATTTACACTGCTTGGGGAGCACTACACATGCTAGATCTCTGTACAACCAGATGGTAATTTTGTGTATGAGAGAAATCTCTTGGCAAAAGTTCTGCATGGTGTCAAAACTAGGCTTGTTAACCCTCCAATCCTGGCAATGTGTTGAAAGTCTGCATATCTTCAGTGTGTGCATTCTAGTCAAAATCTCTAAATATATTGTACACTGGAATTCAGGTCCTATAGTTTGATGATAATAACTTGTTTAAGGATATAAGTAGCACTATCCCATTTAATATATACCAACTGGCATAGCCATATATTACCTTTAACATTTTATGTTTTTTTTAAGGCTTTCTAAACATTTCAAAACAAACAATATTTGTAATACAAAATATTGGTTTGGCTGTAATTAGATCAGTAATTATTTGAAATAAAATATTCAAACTGTTCACACAATCACTCACATTTTTTTTTTCATGACATTGTACTGTGGTGTGGTACATTACTGCAGCAGGTTACATCATTGACTGTCCTGGAGAGCTGACCAAGAATCATTTTGTCTCAAAGCATTGCCTCAATGTATTTTTTTCCCCTAAACTTAGCTATATAGCGCCAACACAAACCACAGCGCTTTACAGAGAGGTTTAATCACTCTCCTCAATCTCTGTTCCAGTGTAGTTTACAGTCAAAATTCACTACCACACAAACACGAACACTGATAATTTTTTTAGGGACTGAAGTATACCCAATTTCTACTTTCTTGTGGGAATACAGGGTGAGTGAGGTAGGGGGTTTAAGGTTTCTCTTTATTCTAGTATAGAGTGTATGGCACGTTTATATTTAGATACGAGATATATTTTGGATAAATTAGTATGTTATTATGATGTATGTATTGTTGGTCTTTTTTGTTTTCACCAAAGTAATATTGTATTTATTTTTGCTTAGGGGTATTTCTGTTTTGTTTTGTGCCCAGGATTGGCCGTCTGACTCCTCCTTTTTTCAGCTTTCTGCTTCTCCCTTTAACAACATCTCAATCTTCTAATTGTATGATTCTTTATGACCATGAGTAGAACACTAAAGGCTTGAATGACAAAGTCAAGCGTTGTTTAGTGTTGCCTCAGCTTCGAAAGTATGACTCGGATATTTCTTGTTTGGTTGAGACACATTAATATGTTAGTAAGGTTCTGGCCCAGAAATGTCAATGGGTGGGGTGGGCATACCATGCCGTTCATTTCCATAATTCTCGGGAGTTTCAGTTTTAGTTAAGAAATCTTTTTAAGTTTTACCCTGGAACAGGTAGAAATTGACCTGTATGGGCAGTACGTGTTTCTCCGGGCTATTTCTTAATTTTTCCCCTCTCGTTATATTGGCAGTTTATGTTCCACCCCCATATAATGATGTATGGAGACCTGGCCATCCGGACATACAACAGTTTTCTTGTTCTACATCTTATTGCACCATGTCGCGGATAGAGTTGGCTTTGACGTCTTTGTCATTAACTACATATGTGACCTTGGTTGAATATTTTTTAGGAGGCATCTCTGACCATTCTCCGGTACTTATTTTGTATCGATTTAATTAGGGTTAGTGTAAAATTTTGCAAATTAAACCCGGCTTGGTTGGATTCGATGGGGGCTGGATCTGATCTTACATGTATGTGGGGGAGGGGATTTCTTCAATGATAATAGGATGATGTCTTCTCCTGTTTTCCTCTGGAATGCCTTTAAGGCTTTTCACAGAGGAACACTTATTAAGCAAGTCTCTGATATTAAGAACTTTAACAGGAGATCAAAGTCCTTGTTGGAACAGCGTTGCAAAGACTTGGAGTGTTTGTATTTAAAATCACATGCCTCTGAGGATCGACTTCTGTGGCTGAAGGCGCAGTTAAATTGGAAGGACTATTTGTTTGATAAATCTAAACGCTGTCTTCTTTTTTCACAACACCATTATTATTCTCAGGCGGATATGGGTGGAAGTTATTTGGCTTGTGTGGCTAGGGAACAGTAAAGTAGTGATACTATCCTGGTGACTTATAATGACCGTATACAAGTACTCAACTTTCCACATATTTAAACTCCGTTAAACTCCCTAATCTTTCCCAGGAATTGGTGTCCCTTTTGAATGTGCCTTTCACATCGGAATAAATAGAAAACCAGGATATAGCCACATCTTACCATAAGGCACAGGGGGTTGATGGTCTGCCCTTAGAGCTATATAAGAAATTTTGAAACTTTTTTTGTTCCACACTTGTTAGCCACTTTTCAACATCTTTTTCAGTCTTCCGCCATCATTGTTCGAGACACTGATAATTGTTCCACTAAAGCCTGGGAAAGACCTTTTTTATATGCATAATACTGCAGACCAATATCTATTCTATGTACTGATATTACAATTCTAACTAAGATTCTTTCTACTAGGTGATTTCTGACATAGTCCACCATGACCAAACCGGGTAAATCTACTATCCCCAATATTCGTCTCTTTTATACTCACACTCCGTTACCCCATAAAACCGAGAAGCGGGCAGTGGTGTTATCTCTCGCCACCGCCAAGGCTTTAGACTCTGTGTAATGGGGATACTTATGGCAGGTATTGCATTGATTCAGGTTGAATTTATCAAATGTGTGTTACTATACTCTGCTCTTTCGGCGAGAGTTTCGATAAATAGACATACTTCTTCCCGATTTAGTCTAGGTCGGGGTACTAGGCAGGGGTGTCCTCTGTCTCTAGCTCTGTTTGCCTTAGCCATAGAACCTCTGGCATGTTTAATCCAAGCCAAAGCATAGATATGGTATTAACTTGTTAGGTCAGTTATATGAATCCAAATGTTTGACTTTTGCACAGTTATCCTTGGAAATTGGAATTCCTAGTTCTGCTTTTTATGATTTACCTTTAATTGAGACATGCCATTGAGTCACAATTTCCCTTGTCCCCTCCTTTGATCCAGCAATCTCCCCTTAAATGTCTTTTACATGAAGTGAGCACTCAGAAAATTGTATCTACATTATATTCAAAGCTTAGTTTGTTGTTGGCCCCTGCTGATTTAGATCAGCTTAGATCTAAATGGGAGGTGAATCTGGGTCCCCTTCTTGATGAGGAATGGTCCCATGTGTTCAAGAGTCTCTGCAGGGCTTCCTCCTGTCTTCGGTATCAAATGTATTTGTATATATTACATAGGGCCTATCATACACCGTGAGGTTTGTTTCGGAATGGTTGAAGAAGTAGTCTGGCATGTTCGAAATTTAATTCTTTTATGGGTGACTTTTGGCATTTTATAATGGGACTGCCCTATAGTAAAAGGTTTTTGGACAGAGGTTTGGGAATGTGTTAAATACTGTTCCCACTGCCCCGTCATTGAGTGCTAAACAGTATCTATATGGCATCTCTCTAGGGGATATTACTAATAAATATACAGTTACATATATATTTAATCTCATAACCCTGGCTAAAGTGATGATTGCTCGGACTTGTCTTGCTCCTGGCCTATTGGAATTCCATAAGTGGAGGGCGTTAGTGAATGCAACTATGCAACATGAAAGATATATGTATACCTGCAGGAAAGCAAAGGGGAAATATTATAAAATATGGTCCAGATGGTACACCTCTAGATACAGATCAAGTTTAGATGACTTGATGAGCTTGGAATAATTTGTATCTACTTTAATGATCCTAATTTGTTTCCTAGAAGTGGGGAGGGAGGGAAAGGAAGGGGTAATTTGGATAGCCATAAGAATATCCTTATAAAGAATAAAGCATTAAATAGGGTTTGAGGTGACCATAGGTTAATAAAACAATGGGCATACTAGATGGCCCAAGCAGTTCTTATCTGCCGTCAAATTCTTTGTTTCTATGGTTGGCCTGTGCTGTGTAATTAATTCTTATTTATTTATTATTTATTTTCTTATACTCAACTAAGTGTTTTAATATTATTTCTAATATGTTACTTTGGTGAATGTTCTAATACATCAATGTCTGTTACTGTTGTTAATTGCGAGATTGATATTATGATACATAATTATGTTTTGCTGTATGTTTTGGGGTGTTTCAGAAAAAAAAAACAACAATAAACAAGTTATAAAACACTGCCCTATCAGTATGTTTTTGGACTGAAAGGAAATCAAAGTACCCACAGTAATGTGGTCTGAATAGATCACACAGCCCCAGCTGCTTGGAGGCAACAATGCTAATTACTGTGCCACTGTACTCCACATTAACAGATTTAAGGCCAATGATTTAGTTTACTGCACTTCAGAATTAAACATTGCTTACATTTTATCTTCGCTCCTATTTAATACATTGTGACGCAGGGGCGGAGGGCAGAGGGGCATCGGTCCCCCGGGCCGCTCCGTCTGACCCCTGTTTAGTAAAGCATAAATTGACATTAGTAAACGGAAGACGATAGATGCAGCACCTCTCAGGTAATTAAACACATGGTAACTAAACTGTTGCATATCACGCAGCACTAGGTGGTGAGGGATCGGTAGGATGAAAAGCTCTACATTCTAATGGTATTTTAAAACAAATGCATTACTATTATATTGTTATAGAATACCCTTCCTTTCAGTAAATTCTATATATACATTATGACTCATGCTTATTATTTGGGTAACATTGCTTGAGTTGTAATTCAGCAGATTTCAGTAATGAAAGACTATCATCTTATCACCTATCATGTAAATTGTATCTTCTATATAATCTTAATTGTTTTACAGGAGGTTGGATACTGCCAGGGAATGAGCCAGATTACTGCATTGCTCCTCATGTACATGAATGAAGAAGATGCCTTTTGGGCTCTTGTAAAATTATTTTCGGGATCCAGACATTCAATGCATGGTAAGAGAAATCCTTTGACTTAAGAATCTTCCATTCAACAGGAATTTCATTTACCAAGAAAATAGTTACGAACCATCATAATCATCACCATTTATTTATATAGCGTAACTGATTCTGCAGCGCTGCACAGAGAACTCATTCACATCAGTCTCTGCCCCATTGGGGCTTACAGTCTAAATTCTCACACACACACACACACACACACACGTTAATTTGATAGTAGCCAATTAACCTACCAGTATGTTCTTGGGAGTGTGGGAAGAAACCGGAGCACCCGGAGGAAACCCACGCAAACACAGGGAGAACATACAAACTCCACACAGATAAGGCCATGGTTGGGAATTGAACTCATGACCCCAGTTCTGTGAGGCAGAAGTGCTACCCACTTAGCCAACATGCTGAGCCATATTTTATTGCTTTTCTGTATTGCAGGTTTTTTAAATGTTCTACACGCAGTATGCATGCTTAGTAATTCTTTCACTGCGCAAAACTGAGGAAGTGATTTTTTTTTTAAGGTTATGCAAAAACATGTTTGTTCATTTCCTTTGACAGAATACTTTGTGCTGGATGTAAATATTGCATGCTTTGAAAGTTGAATGCACTCACACAAGCACAATATTTGTTTAGCCTACATATACAATATATATGTTCTATTTACAGTTTTATTTACCTTTGCAGGCTTTTTTGTCCCAGGTTTTCCAAAGCTCTTAAGGTTTCAGGAACACCACGATAAATTAATGAAGAAATACATGCCTAAACTTAAAAAGCACTTTGTAAGTAAAGTACTTTATAATGGTAAATAAAAAAATATTCTGACTATAGAGTATTGTGTGTTACCAATTCCACAATGTGAGAACATTAAATGTGAAAAATGCCAGAGGGGCTGAATATATTTACAGACACTGTATGTGATTGGAAAAGTTATTAGTAGCTCTTTTTTTCTGTAAGGCCAATTCCTCCAGGACATATGGCCATTATTGGACCAGCATAGAGGAAGCCATGAAACATGAATACATGGAATATGTATTGTGAACCTTAAGCCTGCATTTTGACTTGGAATTTATCACAGTAGCAACACCGATCCTGTTTCAGATGCAAATACTAATACATGACACGCACTTACATTTGCAACACGTTTATCATGGACTGACATACGCAATTTTATTGTAGTTTAAATATGTCCTAGGTATTCACAGATGCAGCTAGGGATAATCACAAACAAGATGATATCTAGCACTGGGACATACAGACAAAACAAAAATGGAGTTACTCCCAGACTGCAGAGACACAGAAGCGGCGTTGTACAGTTGCCCCTGGCCAGTACACAGAGCAATTGTAGTACTGCACAACTGTAAATGCAATCAAATGAAGACAAGATATTAAAATGGCATCTGACCTCCAGAACAAAATACAGAGCCATTGCCCATACATAAAGTTAGTCCAGATCCAGGGTATTATAGCGGTCATACAGAACAAGAGCGGTATATTGCAAATGTAAAAACAAGAAGACATACCGGTAATTACAACCAGGATACTAATCAAAAGAAGTGTTACTGGACAGGTATGTATGCTTACAGAATAACATTAGACATTAAGCTTAAACTCGGCATGCATCAAACACTAGAGACCAGTGAGAAAACTATATTCACTGATCACTTCTTTTAAATGTTCTCCGCCCTTCCCTTAAAATTAGAAAGACTCCCTTAGATAAACCTGATTCTAATTTCCTGCTACCTAAAATAAGAAAGTATTGCTTACCATTAATAAACTTACCTCTTCGCTCCCATTTTTTTTCCCCCTCCTTGTAATGTTATAGTTATGTGCCAGATGTTCAAACAATTCATTCAAAAACTGAAGCAATTTCTATTTACAAAGTCATCACAAAATTGAATTTGTTACTACAAATATATTTTGATTATTCCTATGTCAAAATGTTCCATTTAGAATTTGGATCACAACTGTAAACCTCTTATTTGAAGCATTAGGTGATGGTATGCTGACTAGGTTTTAAATATGGTATCATGTATTGCATATGGAATAACTATATGAATGAAACTGAATTATTTTATGCCAGTTTGTTGTGTAGTAATAAGGTGTACACTGGTGTAATGTATATTCAAATCTGGAGCAAGCTTTACTAGAAGGGTTGAGACTTGGTCTGTCAAAGCACTTGTGATAATAGAAGTAACGGCTACAATATAGGAAGCACTTGAGTAAGTGAGGGATACAAGTATGTTGGAATGTGGTATTTCCACATTTGTGTGGTCCTTTTTCCCTGCGTAAGTTGATTGGCGCTATATAAATAAAAGAGAATGATAGCAAAGTTGGCACTGCACCATTGTGCAATGTTTTGTTATGGGTCAAGGAGTCTGAGAAGTGTAAATGTTAGGGAATGTTTGGCTGGTGTTTAGTTGACCTGTTACTTTGCTGATGTTTCTCAAGTACTGGTGGGGGATGGTGATATTGGCAGACACTTCTGAATGAAAGAGATCCGCTTCTAGTAACCGTAAAGTAAAGTGACACTTTGGCCCTATCAGTTTAAGTATCTAGGCTAAGGAGCTCAGAAGCTGTGTTGTCCCAATTCTCTAACACACTAAAGTTTTTCCTTTATTTTGGTACTTACTTGTCACAAGCCAAAATGGCTTTCTTGAAATTAAGGTTTTGTGTGTAAAGGTTTAAAAATATTATTCCTATTATAATTTTTTTATAGTGTTTTTATTATACATGTTTGACATAGGCGCACAGAACTGAAAGGAGAAGGGGATAACTTAATATATGAGATTGCCAGTATACAATTGTTTATATAATTCAAGTAAATTCATCTTCAGGTAGGTGTTAGGCAATCAGTGTTGGAGACAAATTTTAACTGGGTATGCATCATTCAATTATAATAGCATTTTAAATTGCCATAACAATATGCATAAAGTTGTAAGGCATAACTCGTCCAAGCAATAAACCACTGAGGGAAAAGGTTGAGTCAGGTCTTCCAAGGAATCGGTGGGTGAAGGGATTTTGCAATATAGAAAATTGTGTTACCGTATATGACATGTAAGGTTATAGTTCATATCTGAATTGATGGGTCTTCAAGAAGCAGTCTAGTTTCGTACCAGCTACTTATTTTGTATAATTTTTAAAGGCCCTTTTAACATATCTGGGGTAACTCATCACAAAGTTCTAATTGTTATCCTTTTAAAACTCCTCTATACTGTACTGAAATAATTTTTCTGAATAAAGTTGTTATTTCTCTATTTATTATTTCAGGAAACTCAGGAACTCTATACAAGTCTGTATACCATGAAATGGTTTTTCCAGTGCTTCCTAGATCGGGTGAGACTGTAACCAGCAAATATTTATTTTCCATTTCCATAATGTATCTTCCCAGAACTCTTTTCAAATGTTCGTTTTACCACTACATGTGTGTATGCAGTCGCTTTTAATCTGAAACCATTAATGGAGTAAGATTTCTTCTGTACTGGCCACTAGTTTACTGATTATCATTTTGAATTGAGTCATTATGTCTGCTGGCGTTCAGATATATTTTTTTAATCGATACACCTACAGCACAAAGAAGGATAAGATAGAAGGATAAGATAGTCAAATACAAATATAAGTAGTGAAATTAGTGAAAGTGTATATTTATAAAAAATACATGGAAAAGGAAATCCACCTTTGTGTGAGTGGATAACAAATATGTATATGAAGCGTCAGCAATTCATCATCATCACCATTTATTTATATAGCACCACTAATTCCGCAGCGCATTTATATACCATATAAATATTTAACATCTTCTGCACAAAAAAACATTGGTAATGTTTAATGCCAACATTATCCACATTACCTAGAATTGTTTGTTTCATGTATATCATCAGCAGCAGCAATTTAAATAGCGCCAGTAATTCTGCAGTGCTGTGCAGAAAACTCATATCAGTCCATGCCCCATTGGAACGTAGTCTAAACACACACACGCACACACTCCACACAGGCAGAAGTGCTAACCATCAAGCTACCGTGCTGCCCCATATGCTATATTAATGACTTCATACTAAATTTTCCTAATATCTGCTATCAATATCTGCTTTTATACAATATTCAAACCTTGCTTAAAGATAGATTGCTCTCTCTCTATTTCTCTATCTTTCTGTCTCTATCTTTCTCACTCTCTCTTGCTCCCTTTGCATTTCTGTAATTGACCATTTGACACATTGCAACCTTCTTATTCCATAACAAAACTGCTAATGGCCTTATTTGAGCAGTGTATGTGAATAACATTTATTAAGAAATAGAACGCATGGATTATTAGTCTAGGTGATGTATTACAGTTACACAACTGTGAGACAGTATTGAATAGAGAGTGCGCTTGTAGCCTCCCAAGCCCCCCGTTCTGTTCTTTTCAGAGCAGAGCAGGGGGCCTCCTCTGTTCATGTGTGATCCAGAGCATGCACAACCTAGAACAGCCATAGCAGAGAGGGGGCCTCGGGGAGTGCTGCAGGGCCTCGTCAGGATCCGAAACTGCTGCACCCCATGCACCCACAGTAGTTCCACCACTGCAGTTGCAGCACAACAAGGTTTAAATAATTGTCTGAATATATCACTTAGGCTTTGTTTAGTCTGTGCAGTATTAATGTACATGCTTGTGTATGCTTGTCTTGGCCCTTAGATTATTTAAAATATATTTTTGATGCTTTATGAATACATTAATTTAGTAATATGTAATGCCACAGCCTAATATTCTTTCTATTTTTTAGACCCCTTTCACCTTAAACCTAAGGATATGGGATATCTACATACTTGAAGGTGACAGAGTTCTTACTGCAATGTCCTATACAATTGTGAAACTGCATAAAAGTAAGCCATTTTCATTTAAAATTTTGCACATGTTTAATATGTTGTAAAGAGGAAAACACACACAATTATGCTTATGTTCACTCATAAACTGCTCATTTATAACATCCGCTTCTTCAGTGTTTCTTCACATAATCGTCTTGAGGGGGAAAAAACGCTTTATTTATAGTGATTTGTAAAGTTTGAACAACCATGGCTTGTTAGGCTCCTTCCATCATGTTACCCTTTTGGAGATTACAACAATTTGCAGATTGTTGTCCGTCACTGCCAACAATTACAGTCTGGGAAGGAGAGCACTGGCAATGAAAACGGGACTACAGATTTAAACTCTATATGTATTTATTGAACACAGCTTCTGTATGGACAGGGAGCACAGCCAAACCAGTATGTAGCACTTACTGCCGCACCTTCCATCCTAGCTGCTGAGACAGGTTGGGTCCTGCAGTGCTGACCGTTCTCTCCTTTCCCTGCTGTCAGCACTGCAGCACTATTGGCCATATTACAGTATTTTGAGATGGTGAGGTAGTCTCTCTATATAGAGCTACAATGTGGAATTTATTACTTGTCAATAGTTGCATTTTTAATTTTAGGTGTGTAGCAGCTCTCATTGCTGTTTTTGCCAGCAAAGTTCCTGTTCACAGCTTTTAGTAAACTATGGAAGTGTACTATTTCCAGTAATGTGGCCATAGCCTACGATGGTTATTAACATTAATATATGATGCAGGAAATTGAAATAACAGATTACAATTTGTTTTTTTGTTTTTTTGTTTTTGTGTTTTTTAAATGAATTTGCTTCGTAACCTTGATCTCTTGATTGTTCCTAACTGTTGGAGATGCAGGGTAAGCTCAATTTTATCTAATAGTTGAGTGGATTGGAAAATAGTATATCTGTGTTCTAGTGGAACATTTATCCATCTGGATAGTGGGAGGGCAGTACACATATTCTTGTCCCTTCAATTTTACAGGCAAAGGTCTGTTTGCTTTATTGTTCCAAGTACTGGGGGGTACATGCTCTGTACTGTACAGGCTTGCTCTGTCTATTCAGTTTTTGTAACCCGATCACTTCATATATGTTGTCAAGCTGTGCCCCACCTGCTGCTGGGCCACGTCCTCAAGCTGATATACAAAAACCACTATTGTATATGTAAAGGGTCACATAACTAGAATGAGCTGGATGTATGACCATGTATTTTTAATTGTTATTATATTTCAGTTGCTGCTGTATTTATCTACTGTGTATAAGGGGGAAAACCTTCGCCTCAATCATTTATTTCAATTTTGTTTTTGTTTCTGTTTAGGTCCTAAACCTTTTACACCTTATACATTTGAGAATAATAGTAATAGTAGCATGTTTTTAAAACCAGTCTATATTTTTAGGTTTAGTGAGCCTTTAAGATTGCCAGGGCTGCTTTAAGCAGATGTAAGAGGTTAAAGGACAGAGATAAAAACAAGGGCATTGTAGGGAAATCTATGCTTTCCAGGCAGTAGAATAAAAACATAAATAGATGCACTTCAGGAACAACAGTACCGTTAATTAATCCTAAACAGTAATGGAAATAGTTACGAAATTAGTGCGCGTTTAAGAATCACATTTTAACAGTTATAGAAAATGGAGACTTAATAGGGATGGGATCCTTGCTCAATATAACTCATACTTGCCTACTTTGGGCAAGTTCTTTCCGGGAGAGTGGCGTGGCGCGGCCAAATGTGCCATTTTGCCCCGCCCCCACGACAATTACGTTTTGTTGCGAGGGGCAGGGCCTAAATGACACAATGCACCGCGAATCGCGTCATTTTGGGACGGCAGATGCGGGAGATTTGCCAGCTTTCCCGGGAGTCCGTGAGACTGACCCAAATTTCGGGAGTCTCCCGAACATTCCGGGAGAGTTGGCAACTATGTTATAACTTGCAATTGAGTTTATAAAAATATTTGTGAATAATTTACTGATGATGCAATGTTGGTATGATTGCTTCAGTTTAATGTGTGTAGTTATTTGAATTACTGTCAGCCTCTCAGGAAACCAATTTATACAAGTTTGATATCTGTGGTGTTAAAAATTACCATTTGTCAGAGAGAGTCAATTGTGTGATATGTGTCAGGGACAAATGGTGCTGTGCTCTCACTACTGAAATATTCACACACTTCCTATGTTGTTAAAAGGGCGATTACATGACACAAAATTGAAGCTTAAAGAGGTGTTTATTCCTGTTTCCCAGAGGGTGCAGTTCATTTCATCTCCCTGTAAAAAGCGAAATCTTATGGGTATTGCTTAACAACTAATAAGGGAAAAGAGGAACATTGATTATGACAAGTACATGTGTGCACAATGTCATGAGCAATTGTCTTCAATAAAATGTGATCCAGAACTCCACCATTGCTGTTTCATCAAAGAGAGAAAAATGTAGATTATAAAAATGGGATTTAATCAGAATAAGTAAGCCATCTTTATGCTAAATATTCCACTTTACACCTGATAAAATAAGAAAATTTGACCTATACGATACTATCTGTAAATGTAGTAATATATAGGTGATATGGTGAAAAGTGCAAATTTCTTCCTATTCACCATAATGTTACACAAGGTATTATTTGATTAGAAGTATTCTAAGTAGTATATACTGTCTGAGAAATCAGTGTTCTAAAAAGATGTTCCTTGCTATTAAGTGAGTGTCTTTAAAAATGTTGATGTCGCTTTATTTAACACAATATTGGTGTGAAGGTGGTGATCTTCTTCTGTACCCACCACAGACTTAAAATACAGCTCTTCCATTAGGTACTTTCTGCTTTTCGTGAAATGGGTCTTTCCTATTTACCTTGAGAGGTTCAATTTGTTCTCCATGAATGAAATCATGGCTAAAAAGCACCTGCATATTTCAGTGTTATATAGGGTTAAAAGAGCTGACATTAAATGGCTCATAATTATTACAAAGATACTCTTTGATGAAATATGTAGACATTTTAAAATTTTATGATCTATAATTGTTCTTCCAGCATTTTACACTTTGTACTCCTCATTTGGCCAATAGTTTTACTACAAAGGGGCACTTCTTGATTATTAATCCCCTCCCCCAATCCATGCAATATTTAACAGATAGGTCACCTTCTTTTGATCAATAAAACAGTAGCTACACTGGACGTCTGCTAAGGAGGATATTGTTCCTATCTAGTATATTATTCCTATCCAAGCAAGGATAACATACAGTCACTACATAAGCTTGAACAGTTTCATAGTTGGCCTTTCAAGTAATTGCTGTTTTATTGATCAAATAAAAAGGACAGACGGTTAAAATATCAAATAGCACTCAGATACGGGTGGTTTCAGGCAGTTTATTTGGTGTGGCTCATGGTGTAAGATTTTTTATTTTTTTTTAATTTTCTTTTGTTATTATTAAAATCTTTAAATGATATTTGTAGCATACATTGTCTATTGGGGCTTGCCTTATACGCAGAATAAAGCTTTCCTCATTGTTGATACGTGGCAGAATTTTTACATATATACAGTATTGTATCAAAGCAGTCTTCTAGTGTATTGGAGCCGATCTTTCAAATCTACATTTAGAAGGAAGCCTGTTCCTTATACACAGAGAAGAAGGTCATTTTTTGGGCAGTCATGAAGTGAATTTATAGACTGCATACTTTTATAATTTGATACAGCCTACAAAAGGACTGCTTCTCCTACATGTTGTTGAAGGGGAAATTTACATTCTGGAACTACAGTTGGGCCAGATTTCAGGTAAAACTCAACGGTTAAATAATGGCAACACCAGATTGATACAATTACACCCATTCACACCCATGCAAAAGAGAATATTATATTATTATTATTATTATTATTATTATTATTATTATTATTATTATTATCCTTTATTTGTTAGGCGCCACAAGAGTTCCGCAGCGCCGTACAAAGCACAAACAGTAGACTAAACAAGGTGAAACATTACACACAGTAAACAAAAAATACCAAAACTTCAGAGACTCCAGGCAGGCTAATGCAGTAAAGACAGAGCAGAAGAACAGGTATGGAGAACAAAGGGAAGAGGGCCCTGCTCAAATGAGCTTACATCCTAAGGGAGGGTAGACATAACTCAGGTACACAGGGAGCAAGTTGAAGAAGTGGGGAGAGAACAGGGGAGCTGGGGGGAGAACAGGCGGAGGAGATGAGATGAGGGGGTTAGGTGGAAGGTTGGTAGGCTTTTAGGAACAGGTAAGTTTTGAAGGAGGACAGATTATATGACTGATTAAATAAAATGCTCCTGACCTATGCTTTCCCCGAGGAACATATCCTCAGGTTGCAGTCCAGCCTCACAGGACAAAAATCATTTTTATTTCAAAAATTTTTTGTATATGCTTTTGTAGCGTCCTGTGAACCACCCTCTACCAGCTCTCAGGTTCACTTACCCACCATGCGTAGTGTATGAAGATAATACCAGTGTGAGCGGAAACAGAAGTACTGGGGAGACATGTCTGGTTCCAAAAATTATTTAAAAATATATCTAAATGCCCTTTTCTCCAGATGGTAGAAATGTCCATGCTTCTATCTGTATGCATGTTAAATGAAAACATACCCAGTTTAGGTTTTAAGTGTAACTTTATTTTCTGTAAGTGATCAGCAACAGATGTTCATAGGTCAATATAAGATTTATTTCTCATCATTTGTACATTTACTAACCGTAAGTGACTTATATACTTGTATGGCTGAAATGAAAAGAACATAGTATCCATACACTCTTAACGAAGGACTACAGGACAAACTTCAGAAATGGGGAGTAGCATTGTTTTAATGAGCAAGAAAAGCTTTCAAAAGCATATTGGGGGACATTTATGAAAACTGGTGCACTGCCAGCCAGAAGTCCGCATTCATTTTCTAGACTACTTGAAACGTTTGAAGTGATCTCTGTTTAGTTCAGCTTCAGATGGTGATTCTGTACACTCCATAGAGATCTACGGACACTGCCGGTTGTGAGTGCATACACACTGTAGAATTGGAACAACATTGTTCCAGCATTGAACGGGACTTTTATTTCAGTTTAAAAATCAGATGAAATGATACAATGTGCTTTGGGACGATACCCATTTATCGTTGGAACGTACACATTAATACTATATCGGGCCTAGTGGTCATTTATTGTGTGATTGGCCCGATATTCGGCTGAAAACCCTGTACTGTGTACCCAGCTTTAGGCTACCATATTATTCCTTCACATTGTATGCCTTTCGAGGGTGCACACTAGCAATAAGCAAAAACTGCATCATGTCCGTGTGCAGCTTTTATTATGAAAACCTATGTGTACAATATTGCTGTTTTGTTAAGGTGGATTGGTACCACGGCACCTTTTTTTTTGCCTATTTATAGTTGATAGTCTTTGCTTCAGAGAGGAGGTATGAGCAAATTAAAGGTATTTTCTGAAAATTAAAAAAGTGTTCTGCCAAAACGAAGAAAGAAAGAAAAGTGGTATAATTATTATGGGCACAGCATACACAAATTATTTATATTAATACTGTGTTGAGCAAAGACTACGAGGCGGAGTGGTTAAACATGACCGTGGAGTGCAAAAGTTAAGATTGTTTCCCCCTAGAGCAGACCTGGCCAACCTGTGGCTCTCCAGGTGTTGACACTACAAGCGCCAGTAGGTAGCCAGCAGAGAGTTGGCAGGGCATGCTGGGACATGTAGTTTCACAACACGTGGAGAGCCACAAGTTGGACAGGCCTGCCCTAGAGTGTACCTCCTTTTATTTGGGTGCTATATTATTTTGTCGGAAAGTGTTCCCTGTCTCGTGTGTTTACTATAACTCATTTTCAATCTGCTGCATGATAGGCTGTAAAACGGCCTCACCAGCACCACTTGCATTCACATTGTGTTTTGTAGAGGCTGAGATGTACTGATCATTATTTATATGCTTTACTCAGAGCCAGACATTTTTAATGAAGTTTTATAATTTACCATAGCGTTTTTCAGTGTTATCCCTGTTTTATTTATTCATAAATAATTTAATGCTAATAACCCGAAAACCATAATGATGCTTTTAAAGTTATTTGAGCTTATTAAGTAATGAAGTAATTCTTTTTTCTTCTATTTACCTGTGCTTTTGTTATTAAAAATCTAGCGTGTGTAACCATGCTCTGTTTTTGTTTAGAATATTTAATGAAGCTGACTATGGAAGATCTAATTCAGTTCCTGCAGGAGAGTCTAGCCAAGAATTTTGTTTATGATGATGACTTTGTTATTGATCAACTCCAGCTCTCTATGACAGAGCTAAAACGAGCAAAACTTGACCTCCCGCCGCCAGGTAAGGAGCCTGCCTTAGTGGTTTTCATAATTTGTGTTTTTGTTTTTTGTTTTTTCAGTAGATACTCAAGTTATGAACTAAAGACTTATGCATGGTTTTTATATCCACATTAATATGTAGTCAAATATCTCCAAAATGCAACAAGATTCTATTTGAGTGGATTGCTTTAGGGCAGTGATACATCACTCTGTGCTTTCACCCACTGCCCCCACTCCTTCCTGCTTTGTCAGATTTGTTTGTTATAACTTGTAACACTTCTTACAATATGTAATTACAGATAAGTGTCTTTCTTTGAGTGACTATATTGTTTTAACCTAAAACTTTAATTAAGGGTAATGTCATACTTGCCAACTCTCCCGGAATGTCCGGGAGACTCCCGAAATTCAGGTCGGTCTCACGAACTTCCGGGAGAACTGGCAAGTCTCCCGCATCCCGCAATTGCGGGGCTAAAATGATGCGTTTCGCTGTGCCCCGCCCTTTAGATACGCCTCTCTTCCAGATACTTGCCAAAGGTAGGCAAGTATGGATAATGTTTGGCCCTTCTCGAATGATAGGGGGCCACCCACTAGGCCCTTGATGGGTATCAGTTGCCCATCACTGCCTCAGATTAAATACTTGATTGCATAAAGTGAAAGTCACGTTCTCAATTGCAGTGCTATATACGGATGAGAAGTAAACTGGATTACTTGTATATTTCATGGTGCTACAATGGCCAGATTACAAGATCCAAGTTGTCAAACACAGGTGTTGATTCAGAAGATGAATAAATATAGCTATAAGAAACTTTAATCTTTTTGCTACATAGTTACAGTTCTGTCTTAGTACATAGAAGATATAGCTATTTTGTCAAATGAGGTTATTGAGTATCCCAGTAACACCACCAGTCTGGATTTGCAACAGATTTGTAAGAATCCTGACATTTATCATAGTATTTTTCAGGATTAGGACCATAACCTGTATCACAGACAGGAGCAGCAGTCACACAAAGCCAGTTTGATCTGGAAACGAACCACAAATTAGAGAGCAGTTTAGAGGAGCCAATCTAGAAATAGGAAATAAACAGTTGCACTTTAGCCCAATTCTGTCCTTGATGTGACCACTTTTTCTGCATTTTGACTCTTTATCATCTAAATTATCAAAGGTTGTGATACCTTATTTCGGCTGGTTATGCAAGATGGCTAATAAAATAACATTGGGCTTCAAAGACGCAGCATTCACCATACATGAACATAGCTATACTGTTGCCAGGGCCAATGCAACATTTTACGGCACCCTAAGTAAAGTTTCAGCCTGCCACCCCTCCTCCACAATACCCACTTCCCAGTCTATCACATGCTTGACTTTTGTAAAATTAAAATAACGATTACCTCCTCTTGGCTGTCTGGAAAGTCCAGATGCCCTGATGTCTGATGCAAAATGCTGTCCAGGCTTCACTGCTGCACAAGGGCAAAAAACAGGATTTCTAGAAGGGACTCCAAATGTTAGATTTCGGAACAAATCCCCCAAAAAAGTCTTGCAATAAGTAGGTAACAGACACTCTGATTACTTACCCTATACATACTGACCACTATACACAGGTCAACGTTATATTACACACCTGATACACACTGACATGCCCCCCTGCCCACCAGCTTTTCTCGCTTGCCCCCGCGCGTCCCCCGTCCCCCGTCCCCCCCCCAATGCTCAATAGCTTTTCTCACATGTCACTGCCTACCAGCTTTTCTCACAAATGCCCCTCTTTTCACCATTGTGCCCTACAATACTCCTCCTTACTACCTGATAATCCTCCAGTGCTGTCCGCTCTACTGTACAGTATGCGACTGCAGAAATCACATGATGCTGAGACAGACCAAAACTAAGGACCGTGCCTGCTGCTCTGTCCGTATAGCTGCTGAGTCAGCAGCGTTCCATTAAACCTTTCAGGCGCCCTAGGCAGCTGTCTGAAGCAGCTTAATGGTTGCGCCAGGCCTGACTGTAGCTGATCCTTGAGATTTTTGATCTCTATGTAAAAGGGGTCTTAAGTACACACACGTTTTTAAGAAAATAGAAAATCATGCAGTCTGCATTTTCAGTCCTGTTGCTTTTGATCTGTTGTTCGTTTTCTTAAAACGATTTGAGTACTGAAGAACCTTTTTACTTGGAGATCATAGGTACCCAATATTGGCTTCAGCAGTGCTACTTTCAAATAAGGATAAACACAGCTCTCAAGAGTTAGAGAAATAGCAGCATTGTGACCAAGGCATGTCTTCGTTGCATATTGGCAATCTTATTGCAAAAAGGAGAAACTACATTTTTCTAAAGTTATTAAAATTAACCTGTCCTCATGTTTGGTTAGAAAACCATTTTAAAAATAGCAAAATTTCTTTTTATTTTTTTTTTTTTCTGACCGCGCCACTTTACAGCTACATTTTTTTCATTATTTCTTATTTTTCTCCATTCTCCATAAATGTATTTTTTTCCCCCTCCAACCTTTCTTCAGAGAATACCTTTTAATTTTATTGACCTGCTGTGCATTGATTTTTCTAAACTTCATATGTATTAGATTTTTGTAAGTGTTTGTATCAGTATGGGGCTGCTGCTGGACAGCTGTGGACATACTGATTAGGTAGGTTAAATATCTTAATTTTGGGTATATGATAATATAAGAGATTTGTTTCATTGTTTGTATTAGCAAAATATGTAATAATAGTTTAAGTTTGGTAACTAGTCCCCCTTGCCTAATGTGATTTTCTTTTTTGTATGTCGAAGTTTTAAGCTATACGAACGTGTGTCTCCATTTAATGGAATTGGAATCTAAAAAAAAAAGAAAAGACAATCTCATAAATGCCTAAATGTTTTTCTACAGAAAACACCATGTAGAACTGTGTGAAATTATGACCTTCTCATTACCCACTTTTCTGTACATGACAAAGAGGAGGTAAATCGCGACTAAAAAATGTAAATGAAAAAAGAAGTCTGTCTGGACATAGCCTAAGTGTAAAGCAGTCAGTGTGAGCTATGGTGCCATCCTGTGGCCTCTCGTCTATAAACCAGCTTTGGTTCTCAGTGCAATGTAGCAGAAACAAGTAAAATAGTTGCACAGTTTTTAAATTAAATTCATATTTACAGTTATAGATGTAGCTGTTGTAGTAGGGTTTCTTGTACTAATCTATAAAAATGTTTTTCACATTTATTCATTTGTTAAGAAAAAATTGAAGAATTGGCAGACCGTTAGCAGACTGATGCTTGTTAAACAGGCATTGTTTTGTTTGTTTTAAAGGAATGTTATATCTGTGATAATGATCCAGGTTTAAATAACAGGTACCTGTCGCCTACACATACAGGAGGCAGCCAATATTCAGCTGATCCTTTTCACACCAGAGCGCCTCATGTCTCCTTATGTCACTGTTCCTAGTGAAATGATAGCGTGAATATTGCGGAATATTGGATCAGCTACCAAAATGGTGGTCTCCATTGTGTGAGGCGATGATTATAATTTACCTTCCAACTTAATCAAGTATATCTTGTTTTTATTTACTTACCAATATGTACTTAACCATACCCAAAAATCCTGGTTCCAAATTACCAAATTGTGGTGATATATAGCACTCGAGGGAGAGAGATCTGCAATTGTTCTTGTGAGTTTTTTAATTACGTTTGTAGTAGTGTAGTTTCAGTATTGCATTATCGTTTTATTTGAGCTAAATATATCATAGGATACACAGCTGCTAAGTACCTAGAATTGAAGGTTGGTTCACACTTCATAAAGTAACACTCTAACAATACTGCTTCGCACCTTAGCACTATGCTATCTGCCACATGTCGCACACCTTTCTGGAATCTATTTAAACATTTAATGTGTTACTGGAACGTGTCTAAAATGTGTTTTTGCCATAGAGATTACTTCTTTTGCAGTTCTATCTTGTACTTGTTTGGATTGGAAAAAGAAATGCCAATTTGCTTAGATAAACTATATTGTTTAATATAATGTATGATGATAGTAACCTAAAGTCATTAATTTTCAATGACTGTTAATCTAAAAGCTTTCCCTAATAGTACAGTAGCCAATAGACTGCATAAAACATGTTGGTGTATAACTTATTTAGTGTTGCTGGATGCAGAAAGCATGTGACCTCCAGTCAAGATTTTTTTTATACATTTTTTTTTAAACATTTTGAACGGAGCTGGAAATATGAAGTGTTACTGTAATTATAAGATTATTTTGTGAAAAAATAAAATGTCAACCTGTTGCACTATTGTCAGGTAGCTGATAGAGCCATATAGAATTGCAGCTATGACATACAGCAAATAGGTAGCAATGTTTTGATCATAAACTAGATCAAGTTCGGACAATTCTCAGGAGTCAGGTAAGCAATGTGCCTAAAAGTGACTACTGACACCTACAGTTTGGGAGTAATTTCTGTTAATATTTATGGATGCATAACTTCACTAGCTCCTTAAAAGATCGTACTGGTTCCTGAAATCTCCCACTGGTGAATCCTATTATGAGGTTCCATTGTAAAGTTGATGATAATTAATGTCATACACATAACTTACACCAGAAATTCACAACAGACAATAAGAACCCATTTATAAATTGTTCTATAGGAACCCATTTAGGTTCGGAGCCCACAGAGGCTTTGTTTGGTCCACTATGGTTCTGTAACTTTAGTATGTTGATATTTATATCAAACTTCAACAATGAAAAAAAACTGAGCTCTAAATTCCTAAGATCACCCAATCTGATAGATCTGCTGGTAATTTATTCAAGGGATCCCCCTTGACATAAACATATAATTGGAAACAATAAATTCCTGCGCTCATACCAGATAATGTCATGTAAAAATAAAAATATTGACACTAAATTATAGTGTTACATCCTAGTAAATGAAGCGGTGTGATAGCCAAATATATATGCGCAGGAAGCAACTATGGATAAAAGTGATAAATAATTTAATGGAAAAGCCACAACATAAAATCACCATAAAAATGCAAAACTATATAAACTCAAATTGAAAATTAAAACTGGAACTCAATGATCCAAATATATATACCAATCCAATGAATGGAAAACTCAGCTTAATGAAAATATGAACCAATGTAGCGTATAAAGTAAAAATTTTGAGAAGAAAATCCAGGTACCTATAAAAAAGCGAAAAAAAAAACAAACTTTGGGGCTAGGCTGAAATAATGATTTATATAAATGGGGATAGTGATAATAATTATTTCGCTTTTTTATAGGTACCTGGATTTTCTTCTCACAATTTTTTTCAATTTGAGTTTATATATTTTTGCATTTTTATGGTGAGTTTATGTTGTGGCTTTTCCATTATCACTTTTATCCATAGTTGCTTCCTGCGCATATATATTTGGCCATCACATCGCTTCATTTACTAGGATGTAACACTATATTAAAGTTTGATATAAATAACAATATTGACATGATGGTCAAACTACCAAACACTAACTTTGGCACATATCTTCAGGTTCCTCATACATGTGTCTGTGTATGGTGTTATCAGCTGCCAGGGGCCAGAATCTTGCACAGTGCCTGTATTCACCAATTGCCTATTGCCAAGAGCTAGCACTGTAACTGTAATTATCAATGGCCCAGAACTTAGCGCTATATTTTGTCCATCAACTGCCTGCAGCAAGGAACTAGCGCAGTTCCTGTAATCACTAGCATTATACCTGTAATTATCAACTGTATGGAGCCAGGAACATATATCCCCATCAGAAGCTAAAATTATTCTGCTACTTCATGTATCAAGTGTCTCCACACCTCTTTGTAAGCTTCTATGGGCAGGACCATCTTGACCTTCTATCTCATTTTTATGTTACATAGCTATAGCCATAACGTTGAGCCTTATTCTGGGTTTTAAATGTTTGATCCAGCAGTAGCTAAAACATAACCCCCAATGAAATAGATGGCAATTTAATCACACATGCCCAAAAAAAATAATTATTTCCAGACTGTAAATGGGTTTGGGTCATGATTTTAAATAAGAAAATTGCGCCCTTTAAGTTCAACACTAGGTAGATTACTATTTATCAATATTTTTTACGGCTTATACTGGAAATGGCAACACATGCAATGACTTTAAAATAAAAGTATTTAGACAGAATATTGGGAAATGTAAACAATATAACACAAAAAAACAAAACCCAAACAGAAAAGTAACAGGGTGAATCAAGCGTTAGTCTTTCTGCATAGATGCTTGGAGACGGCACCAGATGTAACTTGTAAATGTGCTTACAAGTGCCACATCAAACATAATGTCTCATTACAAAGTGCTCCCTCTGATATTAAAATCCATTCTCATATTCTCACTTTTGCAGGGCAGACCAAGAAGATGTTAACAAAGCAAAAACAAACCTTTAACCTTTATTAAACATTAAACAGTCTTGTGTTTGTTACCCACCTGGGATGATCTTCAGGGCAAAATGTAGACTACAATAGAATGGTTTTGAAGTGGCCTAAAATGTTTTATTCTGACATTCACTGCTCTAGAACTCCCAGAATCTTTCTTTTGTTGTACAGCGCTGTAGAAATCTATATTCACACTTTCTGCTCTACTTGTAGGCATTTTCTGTTATACTACCATGTTCCCACAGAAGCCTTAGTATAGAGGCATAAGAGGCTTTGATTTCACTTGCAATTTTCAGCACATTATTTTTCATTCTAATGACTGCTAAATGCTGCAGCAGGATGTCAATTTTTTATCACTGCAGAAAGCAGGTGCTTTCTCGTGACATTTAACTAAAATAAAGCAATGCCTGCCCTTTCTTTAGACGTAATCCATGCTGTGATAGTTAAAGGAGCATTCAGTCTTATTTTTAAAGCAGAGGTTCGTTAACAATTTCACCAAAGGTAGCTAGATTTTTATTTATTTTTCCGTATTTTAAAGCTATAGAATACAGGTTCTGTTAATTAAATGCCTCTTCTTTCCTCTACAAGTTTATTTTTATTTTAATTTTTCTTCAGTTCACTTTTGTACTGATTTTACCACTGCTGTAGACAACAAATTGGTTTTAAGACACGTTGTAAAATCATGCCTGATAAAACATTACAGTGTAGATGCATTAAAATTAATGAGCTTCGCTTATTATATCACTTCATATCATATTACATTTTGACTTTTTTTTTTTACATTTTTTGTTTATTAAATGTTGATTGCAAGCAACAAAGCAGAAGTTGCAGACTGTTAAATTTTAAGCTATGTGGACTAACCTTGAACCTTTAATTAATGGAGCCGATACATTCACAGTAGCTTCAAAGCACTGTCACTAATAAGCTTGGAGTAACAGTCTGCTACCACTGGGGGGCGACATTCAACCATGGAATAGAGACTTGCAAAAAGTGCTTTTGTTTACATCATCTTTATTAGAATTATTCTTTATTTGCTTGTGTTTAAAATACTAATTTGTACATTTTTTTAAACATATGATGCCCTGGATACCAATATTGAAGTATTACTAGTTAAAAATTGTAATTAGTGTTTTTTGGGGGGGACGGGTTCTTCCAAATTTCACCTACAGCCTTGTTGGATTTGTGAGTTCAGGTGTTAAATCTAACTTCACATGGTATTTAAATTCCAAAATCAGCATAAACTATGGAAAGTGGGTGGCAAGCTTAACATAAACTCCTGAAAGAACTGCAGGAGTGACATTATTAACAAAGGGGACATACATTTAAATACCATCCAAGACAAAGATGGATTATATTAAAAGGCTTTGTCTTATAAGAGCGCTGCCGCCTTTTAATTTTTTTTCTCTCTTTTCTTTTTGCAAATTATTTTTCACATCTAGTTGTGAAGGAACATACAGGATAATTCCATTTTTTGCATAAATAAACCCAACAGCACAAAACCTCCCATGTGCTAATGCAAATATATGCTATGTTTATTAAATGTCAGGCAAAGAAATGACTATTATCCAAGCATAGGGGAGAAAAGACAATGTATTGCCTTGCCCCCTCCAAAGACTGAACCGCGACATGTTTATAGTATAGCAAAAAAAAAAAAAAAAGACTTGGTGTAGTAAGCAAGTTCACTTTGTATTCCTATGGGGGAAAGATTGATACGTTTTATTACGTCAAAGAAAATAATAATGTCTATATTTCATGTATTGCAGTTTGATATCAGTAAATGATCCTGTTTCTGTTCAACCAATACCTACTACCAGCCAGTGAAGCTTCAGATATGTGTAATCACTTTGTTTGCATTTTATACTTTTAGCACCTAAATAAAGTCAAAAGTCAGTGCAAAAAATAAAACACTTAATTCTGTTAGTGTAGTAATATGTCACCATAATATGTGTGCATAGTTACACAGCAAGCCACTGGAAACAAAAGCTGTGCAAGTGAGCAAGCAGAAACTTCTGGTGGAAAAATAATTGTCTCTTTTGGATTTCAAGATCAACTCTATGCAAATGACACCCAAGTTTATCTCCCTTCCCCAGTGTTTTCACCATGGATATGGTGAAATATACTCCATGTCTTTCTGCTGCCATTTCATCTATGATGTCCTCTTGCCACTTCAAACTTAGGGGTCTGTTTATCAAGACCCTGCTATTTTGAAGATTTTCTATTACTGCCTATCGCAGGGATAAAAAATCTTTGGCCGCAGAATTTATCAATACAATCTCACTGGTCTGCACAGTGTCAGTGACTGGCAGTCTAGGGTCAGTCTTTGCATGCGTGAGCTGGTTGCAGTGACAATATATGGATGGATGGCGATAGTGATAGAAGTGTAGTGGCGGTAGTTGTACTGGTGCTTGACATGTTAAACATACCTAGTGACAGCAATCGCAGTCAAATGCAATCACCAGCAGGGAGGGTTTGTTAAATGGGGAGAAGCCCTAAATCCAGTGAAAATGGATGTTTTACCTAAAAACTAAACCAATCTTTCCACCAGTCATAGACGCTACCTACCTAACATATATTTTTGTTAATAGCACAACATTAAACCTTACTCCTCAAGCTCGCTGGCTGTGTCACCCTTGTCTCAGAACTGTCCTTAGTTCCCCATATCCAATTTGTATCTTGGTACATACATCTAAGAAATATCTACAGAATATGCACATATCTCACACTGCAAAAACCTGAATTCATGCACTCCTCTCCCGCATTGACAGTTTCCTTCTTACTGGTCTTCACTAAAAAGTCTTTCATCGCTACAATCTTTTAAATGCAGTTATCCACTCTACCAGTCCTTACATTGGTTTCCCATGCTTTACCAAATCCAATAGAACATACGTCTACTAATATACAAAGCCATTAACAAACCTGCACAACATACATCTGAGAGCATGTTTTCAAAATCTGTGGCATGGTCAAGCAATTTATATGAAGCTGCACTGTATACTGATGGCCCCTTACATCAGATTAGTGCTAAAGATGATACTGGGGGAAATTCTTCACCAGTACAGTGTCTTTCAGGTGTAGTTGGGCTCTTTTAGTGAAGTGCCGCATCCTCTCAGTCTTTTTTTTTTTTTTTTTTTTTTAATGCGATTGCGGAATGGCTTAAGGAAGGCAAATTAATTGAAGTTCACAGTGATAGTCACATAAATACTCCAGAACGCGTGGTGAAAGATACCACCAACTTGAACCATTTTTCCTGTACAGAGATCCTAAAGAGGAAGATATTAGCAGAAAACCGTTTAAGCTTAGTAATGCCAACATTTTTTAGGCTTCAGGAACAAGAGAGATTCTACCCCTGAGACCCTTCATCTGTGCTATAACTACTGATTTAGAGATCTCAAGTGAGGAAGCCAGGTGAAATCAGTATTCAGAACACACTGCTGACTTACTCTGTGGCCTTCGTTGCTGATATCCAGAACGATGTGTCTATTTGGCTCTGAGATTGACATTCTGGAAGAGAGGACTGAGATGTGGCAATGTTCCTGGCATACATTCCCAATTTTTGTTAACTTCTCTGTTCAGTGGTTAATCTCAACTTTTCTTCCTGGAAGTCATACCTCTGAAAGGTTTTATTGTAAGATGTAATCTTTCTCTGTAACTTATACCTCAGGGACACTCTGTGCCTAGACTATATGTTCTCAGGTTCACTAACTGTTCAATATGTTTGTAATTTCAGTGATCATGATCCATTTTCTATGCTATTATTTTTCTATTGATGGCCACTGTTGGTTCTGTTAGTTAATATTTAGGGGGTTTATAACCCCCCTTGTATGGTGTTGGCCAAGATTGTTGTTTTGGTTTTGACGGAGAAAGTTACTTTATTGATATGTGTCAGTATGGGTCTCTATGAATGTTTTAGAGTACAAAAATATTTGTTTATATCAATGTTCTCAGTACGGCTCACTGCAACCTGTTTATTCGAGGTATGTTTCATGAAATATTTTCTATTACCCTTACAATGTCAGAATATGAACTGATTTTCTGGATTTTCAATGGGCTGGTGTTCCCTAGTATTTCTCAAGATACATAACCCAAACTTATATATGGACCAAATTATGGGAGGCAGGAATGGGATGAGCGAAAATGCTGACCTATAGTATCCAGCTTGATGTCATTTATCAAATATTCTAAACCGTTTTGGCAACTCCTAACTAATGTAGTTAGACCTGTGGCATCTAATCCTCAAATTATGTGTCAAAAAGCATTGTCTCAGATATGTTGACTAATAGCCAATTATTTAGGAAATAAAATTCATCAGCATTGCAACTTTTGTGGGGACTTCTAAATGGGACAGTAATTACTGTAGTAAACTACAGTAATTGTAAAAATATGTTATAAAGTAAGATATTTTTAGACCTAAATCAGTTGAGATAAAGGTCTATAAACATGTTTTTTGTAGTGCTGAATTTGAGGCTAAAGATAAAGAACCGTGAACAGACTTGTATATGAATATCTGTTGGACAATAAGGGATGTGTTCTGGCAAGACACTCATCTTATGCAACAGTGGTTCTTTTGGTGAATTGTGTGTAATAGAAGAGGTGATTGCAACCAAATTTTGCCAAATTAGCACAGATCAAGCACAATCCAATTGGTCCTCACGCTCACACCCATTTTTAGCAGTCATTTTAGAATGGCAAACAAGCAATTTTTTCCAGTGTTATAGAAAAGAACTGGAGGAGCCCCGTGAGAACTGATTTGTAATGCAATTTGTTCCAACCAGAGTATTTGCTGCTTAAAGCAGCAATCCCAAAGACGATTGTTTTTTCTTTCAATAAAAATATAAGTACCTTTTTTAAGCATGCTACTCCTTCCTCAAAATCTCTCTGGACGGCGCAAAGTATGGCTGCCAGACACGCACAATCTCGCACCTCTCAGCATGTCAGAGGGTATATTTTACATTACATGGAGCAGACAGAGCTTCTCTGCTCAATACATAATGTGCCATATGACTGTGGTTGCCTTGGTAACACTGCAGAATTGTAGATCATTATAAGCAGTCTGAAAAGACAAACCAAGTAAAATGGTAGAGACCAACATTCTGCTTATAGTCTGTCAGTGATTTGTTTAAAAAAACCCAAATAAAAACATCATGGGATTGCTATTTTAAACTGTGATTATATTTTTATTTGTAATTGTGTAGAACGCATAAATAGGAAATCTTGGTATTTCCTCAGGAAGTTATGGCACCTTAATTATCAAAGTGCACGTTGAGCATCCCATGGAGTAAGGAGGTAGAGCACGCAATGCAGAGTGCACGTTCCCCCCCCCCCCTCCTCTGAACTCGGATGTGCTGCATGGCTTTCCTGCATTGTGTGGAGGAGGTCAAGTGATACAACAATTGGCTGCTTTAAACCCCTCCTAGCTTAACCCACTGCCCCAGCTTTTATTAAATAAAAGCCGGGGTAACAGATAATGCTCGGTCGACTGTAAAGCAGAGAATAAGATCTGGGGCAGACTGGGCATCCAGCAAAAGAAAAGGTAAAGCAAGAAGGAGACTGCAGGTGAATGCTCTGAGGGGCTGCCTGTTGTACATCACTGCCTTATATTTGTAGAATCCAACAAGGTATGAGAGAATTGTACTGTACTTGTTGGTTTTGGATGTTAGAAAAGCTATCCTTTTAAATTGGAAATGCCGTAACCCATCTCTGTAACAAAACATCTCTTTAATTGTATATAGACCATGGGTAAACTCAAATGCAGCATGAAAATAGTTTGTGTATTACGTTAAATTTCTATGGAGTGCAAGGGGGAAAAAAAAGCCAAGATTTCTGTATAAACTCTGATCCAATGTGTTTCCGACTGTTCAGAAGACGCATCGCGTCCCCTTTTCTAATGGCAAAACAGACCCATAGAGTCATGAGTGATCACTAGGACCCCTAACAATTTACATCAGGAACCTACTATCTGGAGTCGTTTTATAGCCCTTAGTGTAGCCTTCACCTGCACCTTAGATGGTTCTTTTGGCTTCTAAGTTAAGCTTTGTTTAGTACATATTTACTCTAAATAGTCTCTTTATTTGCCAGGAGGATTTTGGGATACATAGCTTGACCTTCAATCTAAGTTAGTTTTTTTTTAATAGGGTTTGTTTTTATTTTTTCTTCTTAATGCATTATAATCTACGTTGTCTGACTGAGATCCATAGCTTGTTTTGCACCTTTTGCTCTGTTTCTTTTATCCCATCTAGCCGAAATGACTCTACTGATGTAATTTTTTTATATTGGATTTTTTCTCATTTATTATTTTCAAATGTTTGTTCAAAACAATTTGCAGTATGTTATTTTGTTATAAGTAAATAGTGCTCAAAATATTTAATATTGCTATACCTAGGTTGCTTGAAGTTGAAATCAGTCAATTTTACTAGCTAAATTTATGTTTTGTACTTCTTGAAATGTGTCACACTGGTTGTAAATTATATAAAGTTGTTTTAAAGAGATCTTATAGGCCAAATAAGTCAATTGAACTTAGTTTTTGTAAATATAAACTCACTACAAAACTTTATGAATTTGTTCATAAAGATTTTACTTGTTGCCACTTATATATGTATTCAAATTTTAACATTTTATTTTTGTTTAATACAAACTGACATTGAAAACTTGGCACCACCTATGCTTTTATATATAAAATAAAATATACTTTTAATATTAAAAAAAAAAAAAAAGAAAGAAAAAAAATAGAACATTGCACCCATATGTGAAAACTTTAAATAATTTTTGTACTGTTTTAGTAATTGCCTTTTCTACTTAAATTATAGGGAAAGATGAAGAATTTCCTCAAAAAATACTTGGCCAAGTACCTCCTGAACCTCCACCAATACTTATGAATCATGTTATGAATGGACAAAAGAGTATCAGCAAACTTCCAAACCAAGCAAAACCTGAAAAGATCCATTCTCCAAGTAAAGTGCAGCAAGTTTCCCCAACTGATGAAAAGAAGAGGAGGAGTTCCATTGAGAAGTCTACCCTGAAGTCCTCAAAGAGAGGACCTGTAGACTACCATACAGAGCAGGCTAAGACTGATATGCATCATAGGAAGATCCCACAGTCCACTACTCCATCTCAGGACAACGTTAAGTACTATGATTATGGTGCCGCTAACCAAAATTCAAATGCAACTTCAAATGCATCAAAGGGAATCACTCCCAAATGGAACTTGCCAACTGAGCCCAAAAATAAAGTTCTTCTACTAAAACACATGAGTGATGGAAGGGGTAACCCACCAGACTATAGTGCTCCTAATCAGTCAGAATCTCAAGTTGTGACTGTGAAGCAAAGAAATAGGGTAATTGATATGGGAGGCAAAAGAGGGTCCAATGCATCACAGTATGATAATGTTTCTGGCGGTGAAAATGAGAATGACAATTATGTTGAAGATTCTAGGCATCAGTTAGGTGTGTCAACTAGGAATCCAATGTACTTCAGTGGCACGTCATCACGACATCCTTCAAAAGACTCCAGTCCACCAAAATTAGTTGAGAGTAATTCAGAAATGAATATGCAAGCACGTTCTCCAGCACGTTCAACATTTCAGGGTACTGATGAGGGATACAGTCTAAAGCACCCACCACCATCCTACAGCAATCCACCTATTTACCCAGATAGCACCAAGTACTCAATGAGCCGACTAAACAGTGAGCACCATTCACCAGTAAACTGGAGTAGTCCATCAAGTAGATCCTATGGACATGGCTTTGATTTTCCTCAAGATAAACATCCCATGAACTCCACTTCAAGACAAAAACCTGTTACATCACCCTCCAATAGAATTGAAGTTTTACCTGCAGATGAAAGTGCTACTCTACATTTAGGCAATTTTAATCAGAAGGAAAATCACAGATATATTATTCCACCGATAGATTACTACATGGAACATAGTAATTTCCCTGATTTATCATTTGCAACGTTTGGGCAATCCTTAAACAAAGAGGCATCAAGAAGTTATTCCTCTAATTTGCAAAAATCTCCAGGCTCACAACAACCTGCTAGTCCAGTGAACAATTTTTCATCCTTATCTGTTAATAGTCCAGTTAGACTAAGGACTTCACCACGCAATGAACAAGTTAGTTCATCACGGTATCCGCATTCAAACCCTGGAGTTAAAGCACCGCACTTTCGAAATCCACGTGATGGACTTATAATGCATGAGTCTGTGATGTTGTGAACAGCAGCCTTTCCATGACTTCAAAGTGAAAACGGGTTGCTTTGTACTTGGAAGATCAACATTTCAAACATAAACTTCTTTTTATGTTTGGATTGTTTTAAGTGGTCGGAAATTTAAACCTATACCACAACACATACATGAAAGCGATAAAGTGCAACTTCTAATTATTACACCCTGAAACTTAGAATCCTACAAATGTAGTTTCTTTTGTATATATTTGCCCTGTTATATTTATTAAAGGACAATTCCACGTTCAAAACAAGTGGCTAACATTGGATATATTGGGTCCAAACATATATATTTGCCAATACAACATAGCATCTGTGAGCTTTACTTTGAAAAAAATATAGCAATGTCTGGCCCCCTGAGGATATTATTTACTTTGGCTGCTCTGAGTAACAGTCACTGCTATGTAGCTTTGGAACAGTGTGACCTGCCCCATCCCACTTCAAACTCCATTGCGTGGTGAACAGCTCTTGCCCTGTGCAGAATTCCAAAACTAGTTGATATAACCAGGCAGTTTGGTGATGATGAGACAGAGACAGATAAAGTTTAGTGCTGCTATTGGAAGCATGAATACAGTGGCTGGTGGGAGTTTTCATCTTATTGCCACAGTCATTTCACACAGTACTGGGAAGTCAATGGAAGTTGTCCTTGGCAAACAAAGACAAACAGAAAATATACAAAGCAAGAAAACTTACAGGGATTCCCAGAAGCTCATACAAAAAGTATCTCTGGGGTCACATAATATGCCAAAACGCAGATACATTTATTGGACAAATAGTAGATTTGGCAGATATTATTTAAAGAAGAAATTATCCTGTAAGACTTAAGCTACCATAAGTTTAGTGCCTGAAAATAGCCTATTTTTTGTAAGACTTTGGTGAAAGATTTTAGTTTATTTTAAAGTTTTTGGTTTGTACAGACCGTGTTTAGGAGTAGTCTATGAAAAAGTATTATTTCAGTCTAAGAATGCAACTTGGGAACATTCTAGTTTTCTTCCCAATACAGTATATAATGGTTTTTTTGGAGTTTTTTATGACACGTGTAGCAGCCTTGAAGACCTGCCTGGAAACATGCAGTTCTGTAAATATATTCCAGATACATTTATATTAACTTATGTACAGACTGTAAAATGCATTCAGCTAAAGGCAGTTAAGACTTGCCTATTAATGTACTAACGTTCCTCTGCGTTTTTGAACTTCACACTTTGAAATGAATACAGTTTGGTAATTCCATGCTACAGCACCATAATAGGGAATTGCTGTAGAAATGGAAGTGCTTTTTATTCTTACAGACCGTACATAAAAGTTGTTTGCATGGGATAGCTAACAATAACTAGAGCTTGTAGAGTCCTTTTATAGTAGTCCTGCACCTGGGAAACTTCTGTTAGTACTACAAGCTTAAGAAGCAGCTGCAATAGATTCTGTCCAAGTCGTATTAAGTTTAATGGTGTGTCTTCCAACAACTCTAGCCTGTTCACACTGTAAAATGCTTTATTATATCCATTTGACACTATGCACTTTACCATTATTGATTTTGAAAGTGCTGTACCAGCTGTGAGATGTAGGTGTTGAGTGCATCCCATGCAAAAACAAAATCTAATGTAGTAAGGTCAGAGCATCTAAATTAAAGTCACAGAAAACCCAGCTGATCATGGATTGGACGCATTTTTCCCGGCTTGTAAACACATAACAAGCTATCAAACAATGGGGCTTAATATTCGGATTTCAGTATTTGCCTATGCTGAAAGTAACAGGAACCAAAAGGATTCAGTTCTGGATTTGGAGCCACATAGCTGTCCCTTTTAAAATAGAAATGGTTCATGGTATTGATTACCAATGTTGTAGAGATGAGAGGCAGAGCACAGCCTAAGAAACCTATTAGTGAGAGTTGGACATTCCGCTGGAAGTCTCTGCAGTGTTGCTGTAATAAAGTGTGCCGTGCCTTCTTTGTTTGACAGATACCTCTGATCCATGTTATGTTCAAAACTGTATGTGGTGCATATTCCTCTACCCCACATTACTGACTTAGTGCATTGTTTTTCCTACAGATAGCTTATATTTGCCATGTTTACATGATCTCTTTTGAATTGAACTAGAAAGTATGTATTTTAGCAATATCTCCAATAATTACATACTTTTTTTCTTTCTCTATTTTCTAACATTCTCTTTGTACTTTTGCATTTCTAACATAATGCTTTCCAATTGCTCACTGAATTGGTAAACATTACACAGTTGCTGGTTTTTGTTTTTTTTTGTTTTGTTTTTTTTAAATGTATTCATTCTTCATCCTTTCAGTGGAATTTCTCCCCACCTTTCAACACTTTGCTCCAGCAGCATGTCTTTCACTATGTGCCTTAGCTTTTAATGGCTTAATATCTGCTGGCTTATTACACTATCACACCTTTTATGAACCAATGCATTGTGTGCTGAAATGACACTAATCGTTAAGAGAAGGCAAATCAATTTGAATTGTCTGCTTTAATTTCCAAGTGCCAGTTTGAGTAGGTTTTTAGCGACTTCTGATTGACACATTTTTCTTTGATTTACCTTTTTTTTTTTTTTTTCTCTTTCTTTTTTTATCCTTCTAACTGTTCTAGAAGAAGAGTATAATTTTAGTCATTTCAGCTTTCACACAGCAGCATCACACACCAAAGTAGTACTGCACCAAGGCACGTTACTTCACAGAGGGAATACACAATACCTTAATTACATATGTGTTACTGTTACTTTATCATATTCGGGAAGTATTTAAGTTGGAGAAAGAAAGTTGTATTTTATTTTCATGTTTTAAGGTACAGATGTAATAATTTTGTAAAAGAAGAATCTAGCTAATGTCTGCAATGGGTGATTTTCTGTATATGGTTGCTTACTTTTTGTGATCGTTGACATCGAAGGTGTTAACAAATGGCTAAACACTACATTGAAGCAAAGGACAGAATTCCTTTTGTAATTGGTTTTCTGTGTTGATTATTCCCAAAATATAGAATTATGCATATTATTTACATAAATGTGACTATGTAGTAATATCATGTCCTAATTATAGACCTGTGATTCCTAATCAAGCTGTACAATATACTGAGCTGACCCTTTAACAAAGCTCTATGGTAAATATTGTAGATTTAATGTATAAATATATACACACTATTTTCATGTCATCTGCTGCAGTTTTTAACTGTTCTTTTTAATGTGACTGTTTTTTAACATGTTAAAATTAACAATATTAAGTACATATAGACTCTGTCTCTTATTTGAAAAAAAAAATGACAATTATGCATTTCATATTTTACATTTCATATTTTACATTTCATATTTTGACTTGAAGAAAAGATATTTAAACGACGTTTCCATTTTATTTTCATGTTGTAATATATACTTTTTTAAAAAATATCAAGCTTCATTACCTAATATCTTGCTGACCCTAAATCCGAATCCTGGTTACTATGGCAACATAAGAAATGTGCCCTCCCTCCAGAATCTATTCCCCCTTGCTTGAAGCGATGGGTACCCTCTCATTAGAACGTATTCCCAGCAGTTTACCTCCTATGCACCGTGTTTAATATCACCATGCTCTTACAGCGGATTACGTTTGTTGGACACTAATGGTGTCCTAGCTAGAATGTTTGTGAACAAGGCGCAGCTGTGCACTAGAACACTGTGCATAGGAGGTATAAATGCCAAAAGATGGTTCCAAGTGGTCCCTGACCACCACAGTGCAGATACTGTGGGGGCAAGTTTGAATTGTCTGCTTTAATTTCCAAGTGCCAGTTTGAGTGGGTTTTTAGCGACTTCTGATTGACACATTTTACTTTGACTTACCTTTTTTTTTTTCTTCAAACTGTTCTGAAAGAAGAGTACAATGTTAGTCATTTCAGCTTTCACACAGTGCTAATATTTTATTTGTAAATCCACAATCTGGTACAATGCCAGTGTTCTCCCCAGCACCCAGATGCTTCACCCAGCCTCTCCGGGGTGCTTCACCTGGCTGTTTTTACTTGGTACCCAGTTCTTGGAGCCCAACAGAGTTCTATTATATTTTAATAAACCATTCTTTCTCGTATTAGAACAGGCACTATGTGAGTACTACAGTCAGCAGTGAGTGACCACTGACCACCAGTCTGACCAGTCCTGGCAGGTGTGGGCAATAACCTGCAACATTTTACATTATTATTGCAAGTATTACAACTGCTCTCACCAGGCTACTTCTTAATGCCACCTGGCTGGGAACATTTTCTGGGGAGAACACTGAATACATATGGTTTGCGTACTGTGTCTATGGGGCACACGACAGGTATTTTGTGTGTGATCAAAACAAGGTCCAAAAAATAATTTGTTTACTGTAATTTTAGGTGTTTTGGGGCCCTAGGTCTATTATAGCGAAGGAGGGCACATGGTTGGTATACTACGCTAGTAAATAACTTTGTAATGTAAAATGAGTCACTAAAAATTCTTAAATTGGTTGTTCCTAATAGTGTGCTTTGACCCCAAACTGTTCAGGTCAGCCCCATGTTTTGTTAAGGCAGAAGGTAAGTTAAAGATATAACCAAATAGCGCACTCCATAGGTCATAATGGCTAAAAATTCACATAATGTTAAAATGGTATCTACAACAGCAAAAAAGAAACAATTAAAATTCCGACTTTAATACTGTAAACTTACAGAAAAATAGTAATTCTTGATTGTGGCAGCACGGTGGCTAAGTGGTTAGCACTTCTGCCTCACAGCGCTGGGGTCATGAGTTCAATTCCCAACCATGGCCTTATCTGTGTGGAGTTTGTATGTTCTCCCCGTGTTTGCGTGGGTTTTCTCCAGGTGCTCCAGTTTCCTCCCACACTTCAAAAACATATTTCGCTGCTATCAAAATTGACCCCAGTCTCTCTCTGCCTGTCTGTCTGTCTGTCAGGGAATTTAGACTGTAAGCTCCAATGAGGCAGGGACTGATGTGAGTGAGTTCTCTGTACAGTGCTGCGGAATCAATGGCGCTATATAAATAAATGATGATGATGAAATATGGTCACTCTTTTATTACCTGAAGATCACTGGCCAGATCAAACAAGGGCAGCCCTTTGACATATATATCTGTCAAGGCAGACAAAATGTGGCAAAATATGTTTTAATGTAGTAAAACTGGTTCCTAGTGTAATGTGTACTGATCATGTCATTGTATTGCTGTACATAACTGCTTATCCAGGCAATGTAGCACTTCTCAAGCAAGCTATAATATATGAAATATGTTCAGTATATTTATTATCATTCTTTTTTTATAGTGCTGATTATATTAAGCAGCGTCCATTTTGTCACAAGCCTATTTAACCCACCGCTATGTTTTTGGCTGTGGGAGGAAAACCACAAAACCCAGGGAAAACCAAATCAACTCCACCTAGCTTAGTTAGGGTCCAGGTAGAATTGGAACCCATGACCCCAGTGCTGTTAGACAGCAGTGCTAACCACTTTGATACTGTCCTATACTCACTCCATATCCAATAAGTCATTTTATGGAGCGACTTTTGTGGGGCAGCAGACGTATGTAAAGGCAGAGAGGTGGAGCTGGAGCAGACTAAAGGGATTTCTAGCAAAGTATGCAGTAGAAGCATCAGTGCACCTAGTTTTGTGGCACGGTGCAGGAGCGAGATTTCATTTTGTGGAGCGAGATCATAGAAACTAGAGAAATGGGTGGTAAGGGCATACTTTTAGTGGCTTCTTGATTTTTGGAAGGGAGTACTTTTCTTCATTGCAAAAGAACTTCAATTTTACACCAGCTTAGAGCTGGCAGTCTTCATATTTTGTCATCAACTTTTTCTTGGGATGCAATTTGCATCTCCATGTTTATCTAGGCAGATAATATATGCTCGTAGCAATGTAATAAGAAGTTCACACACAAAATTGCTGCATGCAATATAAGATGGTTCTCGTGTCTTCTCACTTTCATGATTACTTTAAGCCATAAATGAGGCAAAACCAAGCACCTACTTTTAGGAGAAAAAAACATTTAATTCACTGTAGGTAGTGGTCTAAGGTGGTAGAAGGCTGGACTTTGATGTGCATTTATACTTTTACACAGTTCATCTTATTCTGCATCTCCACACACAGGTGCATTTGTTTTTCCATTGTAGTGCACTTCATACACTACCTTCAATGTGTGCCAAAAATACACCACACTATTACAGACCGATTATTGACACTAGCAGGATAGATATGTTTTTTTTTTGTGAGGGGTTTTTAACAAACCTGTTTTTGAACAATTCTCTTTATGATAAAATATTCAAGCACAATGTAAAAGTATGTTTCTTATGTTTCCTCCTTTTTTTCTTGCTTTAGCACAAACAAAAATCTCGGGCTAGAATTTAATTGAAAACACGAACACCACACAGCTGAAACTTTGCACTTGGTCTGGTTACTAATGAGCAGTGGGTGAAGCTTGATTGCTATAGTGGTAGGAACACATGAAAAACACATACTGCATGGCTGCTTTGAAATATGCTCAGCATGCAGCTGTATGAATGCTGATTATGATGTGTATTTCATGTGTTTTGGTTTTAAATGGCTGACTTGATAATTCGATGATAATAGTAACTGTATAATTCTGTAATACTACAAGTTTATATAAATGGAAGCAATGCATAGAGTGTCACTTTTATTTTCAGCTGAATGAACTAGCTGCTGGTTTGTATAACAAGTCTCTAAAAGGAAAACAAAAATAAAAACTATTTTCTTTTTCATCCATTGGGGGACACTGTACAATGGGGATATAGAGCCTCCATTAGGACATTGACACTTTAAAATTCTTCAAGCTACTTGTTCACCCCTCTTATATTACCTATATTAACATCCTGCAGGAAATTGCCCTAACAGGACAGGGTGCGTTTACCTGTTAGTTTATACATTTGAATTTCCTGTATCGGTTGTTTGAATGTAGTACTCTCAACGTGGGCCTTACTCTGGAAGTGTCCCCTTCGCTACCACCGCAGGCAGTGATTGCACTTACACCACACAAGCGGGTGCAGCAGCGCCAGACTGCACACTGGATGCACCACCCCCCCTCACCTGATGCAAGAAGGGGGAGGAGACCAGCTGCAGTCAGCCTCAAGGACCTAGAGCCTTGTAGAGGCAGAGGTGAGGTGGCAGCCCCACACTAGGCACACCGTTAGCTGTGAGGGGACCCGTCTCCTGTGGTTGTGGCTTAAGGTGCTGGGTCCTGGAGAGAGGTGCAAATCTTCGCAGAAAGGGGACACACAATTCAGAGATTCTGCTCTGCCACACCAGTATCCCAGCTACAGGGAAATATTCATAGCTGGGGGGTATTTGTTTTTCTGAGTGGGTCTATATGATGGTTTTGGGTTATTTTTTTTCCTGAGCTTTTTCATGTCTGATGTTAATTTTCTCTTTTCTCTATTGTGTACCCTGTATCTGCTTCTCCATGTGTGCCTTTGCTTTTTTTTTTGGGGGGGGGGGGGGGGTTCAGTAGATTTACATTTTGTCCACATCCCTTGCCCTTTATCAGCATGGTTTTTCTCTTGTGTATTTTTTTTAGGCTTTTTTTCATTGTTTTATTACCCTTAAATTCAAATTGCATGACACAACAAAGAAAAAAAACATAGATCAGTAGTTTACTTTAAGAGCAAAGCAGTAAAATATAAAATATTTTCGTCCGCCATAGACTGAATTGCTGGCACATTAGGATTCTGAGGTAGGGCTTGGACACACAAGTGCTACATTTCTTTTTCTTTTTTTTTTTTTTCCTAATCTACAGCAAACAAGCTAAGCCCAAAAATAGCAAGAATAACCAACAGAAAAAATAGCAACAACAAATTACCAGCAATTCCAGCCCTGAAAATAAGTGAGGACAAGCTATTCTTTTTTGCAGTTTAAAGTCTTTCGATTCGTTTTCGCTCATGTTCTATTTTATACTAACAGCTGTTACTGGTTATTTGTCCTGGCCCTTAGGGTAAATTAAAAAAAATAGGGCTTTTGCCCATTTTAGACACCCCCAGTGCAAACAGATGCATACAATCTTCATTATCAAACACTAGCATGAGAATGGGTCGTACGGAAGAGCTCAGTGACTTTCAACATAGCACTGTCATAGGATGCCACTTTTCCAACAAGCCAGTTTGTCAAATTGTTAAGTGCTGTTCTAGGAGCAACAACAGCTCAGCCGTGAAGCAGTATGCCACACAAGCTCATGGAACAGGGCTACCAAGTGCTAAAGCACATAGCACATTCAAATGGTCTGTCCTCAGTTGTAACATTCAGTACAGAAATGCAAACTTGACTCTGGAAGCAATGTCCCCACAAGAACGGTTTATTAGGAGCAGCCACAAACAAGCTTCAGATCACCAACACAAAGCAAAAGGTAGACTGGAAATGTGTAAAGCACAATTACAAGCATGTAAATAAAAGGTCTAATGTAAAGCGAATATCTACAAAGGCACCCCCTGTATGAAACGGGTAAAGCCATGATATCTATAAGCATTATTATAAAATGCCTCCATTTTTATCCTCTTGCTTTGGTTTAACAGAATGCTATTGATTTAAGTGTGCAGTTGAGATTGTAGCGAATAAACATGTACAAAGTATAATTACTCTTAAGCTTTATTGTCAAATAACCAGCCATATCCATTTGAAAAGAAGTTCATTTTCTTCTACGCCTTGTAACCCTTCAATAGTGAAATATGGATTTCTGAAGCTGATAAACTCTGGAGAACATAGAAAAAGAGTCAGGAGATCAGCATCCATATCCGCTTTATACCTAGGATTCAGCATATGCTGCAAACAAAGGCTTTCCTTCTCCCAATTTGACTTAAATTAATCACCATGCTTAAGCTGCTACCCTTGTTAGATGTGCTAGATGTTTTTTTTTACTACTGAAACCAGAGAAAATATGCAGACGGTCAAAGGCAAATATAAATCACATGTGCATATTTGGATCTAACATAATACTGAGGCAGGCCCAAACAGAAAGCCTCATAAACATAAGAATATTTGATTGGAATGCATTCTTTACAGGGAAATACTCCGACTTTTACAGAAGTGATTACGCTCTCTCATCTGAACCATTCCACATACAGGAATAATTAGTTTTGTGTTTAGTATGAGGAGAGATGTCTTATTACTTTCTTATAACACACAAACATTTCTGTCTCAATGTACTCAGCGGTTTATATTTTGAATTAGAACTTTTTATAAGGAAACTTTAAGAAATACATTAAAGTGATTAATGTGAGCACTTCAAGGCTTACATATTTGCTTCCACAGTCTTTTCCTTCTCTCCTGTCCCATTCCTGATGTCTGTTACCTGACTTAATGACTTATGATAGATGCTTCTGTCATTTTGTGCCCATTGTAATAGTAATTTTCCTACTAGCAACGCAGAATCATACCCATATCAATTTGTTAGTATATGGGAGGGATTTGACTATTGCTGCTGAGTGTAAATACGAGTGGGAGTCTACATATCCGTATTAAACAAAGGCACCCATTTGGGAATCGGAACATAGGAAGGGAGTAATGCTTCCATCTGCAGTTCTGACTATAATAAGCAACATGCACCATAGGAGCCTGATTGGACTAAGCAGTATGGAACGGTTATTTTCAGACTTTATTTACTTCCGTTTTCTACTCTTTCCACCCACTAGACTGATCATTGCTTTAACATTCCAGTGGCTCAATTTAAATTTATAATTCTGGTGAATACCTTTTTAGTCTCTTATAAAAAATAACAGGCAGGCACAGCATTGCATTCAGTGATGGGAATTCAGATGGGAGAATTTGCTGGAGAAGACGCTTTGGAGGATAGAGCGCGCAGCACATGAGACAACACTGAGGTATACTTGTGCTGTTTATCTTATTATGGTGACTAGTAAGCCTGTGTAAAGTCTGCCCTATTGTATTGTAGCTTTGTCATGTATTCCTGTTTTAGCAATTAGAAATCTTTAAATCATAATAATTTTTCTACATTTGCACCTAGATCATTTACAATAGATTGTAAGCTTGCGAGCAGGGCCCTCTTTGTGTGCATTTTAATACTCATTCTTGTTTTACTATGTGTGTTCAAAATTATAAGGGGCATATTCAATTGGCCGCATTACTGTCAAAAGTAACGCGGCTTGCTCACTATTACCGTTATTACGATAATAGTGCGCGTAATTACCGTTTTTACGGTACCTTTAACACCGGCTTTCTGCTCAGGGAGCTGCAAACTGAATTCTGGGTTAGAATTACCGTAATAACGGTAATACTTTCAATGCCACGTTACTTTTGCTCGTAATGTGGCTAATTGAATATGCCCCTAAGGCTCTACAGAATATGAATGGTCAGATGGGGTACAGGGAAAAGGGGCTGTTGAATACACCTTCGCAGAGGTGTAGGGCCATGTAGTGCTAATCCTATATTAAATGGTTTTAAAGCCCTATTTTAAAATACAACTATTCTCAGCAGCCCGCAAGATTAAGGCCTTGTAATACTGCCTTTAAAAGCACTGCACCGGCCTGGACACGTGGCATTTCAGACAGTACTGCAAATACTTCCGATTCCTGCAAGACACTGCAGAGGTGGCCTGAAACCTGCAAACACCATATCATCTTTAGCAGGCCTGGGTCTAGTGGTGCCTATATCCATCTAGTATTTGGATACTTGTATCACCAAAGATTACAATACTCTTTACCTGCAGAGACAAGAACCCTAGGATTAAGAGATCAATTTTGCCCAAATCTTCTATTTCAGGAAGTTTAGCACTGCTGATATTACTAGGTGACCTGATCAAGCCATGCTACGTCTTGTAGTGAAGAAATGGGTAGACACAGAGTGGACCTTTCTGGAAGACTATTTGGAATTGCTTCCACGGTTACCTAGAATCACAGACCAGCCCCAGCCTAAACTTCATCAACTTTAAAATTTTCTTGTACGGTCTGGGACATAGCTAACAATAACCTTTGATTATCAGAATATTCTTTTGTTAGTCCCATTGTGGAGAGGCTCAATGCTTTCACCAGGTAATATAAGTAGCTTTGTAAAAAACACCTGAAATCTACCATTATGGGGCATATGCAATTGTCGGCGGGATCGCCGCAAATCCCGCGCTTGAAAAATATTACTGTTAATACGGTAATATTTCGCTGGATTTCAGGTCGCAGCTCCCTGAGCTGCGAGCTAAAATCCAGCAAGTAAATTACCGTATTAACGGTTTTCCCGCGCAGGATTACCGTAATAACGGTAATATTTTTCGAGCGCGGGATTTTCGGCGATCCCGCGGTCAATTGAATACCCCCCTATATATTTTAAATATCCACAAATTAAAGGTGCTCTATACTCACTGCTGAATAAGTCGAAGCTAGGCCAATTAACACAACATGATCACCTTTGTCCTTATTCTGTAAACAGGACATGTATGATTTAAATTCTCTACAATATAGTCCTAGGCCCAGGCACTGTTGATAGTGAAAACATAAATAGATAAATGTGGCAATTAAAGAAAATGTGTACAATGCCTATATAAGGTGGTATTTGGTTCCGTCCAGGCTTCCAAACTTTGTTGAAGGTAATGTGGGGCACCTTTAGGCGTATTTTGTGGGCATGTCCAAACAAAATCTGGTGCCTTGTGAGATACAAATGTATTATGCGCAGCTTGACTCTCTATTTGCAGCATAGTATCAGACAATTGTATGTAAAGGACCACCAAGAGAGATTTGGGGCCCTCACCCATAGACGATTAGGAAACTGTTAGGAACCCCTCCAGCCAGTGCAACAAAACCCGGAGTCTGCTCTGAAAGTCTGGTGTTCATTGGAGCCCCTAGTGGTGGGGACAGACTTGGCCGCAGACAAACAGAGGGTCGTGAGATGTGCACTGACTGGGGAGAACCCAGTGATAGTGTGTGGGAGCAAACAGCAGAGTGAATCTAAGCAAGGGTCGAGGGCCGGCAGCAGACAGCGAAACCAGTATACAAGCTGAGGTCAGAGGTCACAGGCAAAACAGCGTAAGAGTCCAGGCAATAGATCAGGGTCAGAAGCACAGGTTCAGAGTCCAGGAACAGGCAAGGGTCATACATGGATTATCAATCGGAGGTAGCAGGCAGCAGAACTGAAAACGACACTATAACCGGCAGTGAGGCTCAGATCTCACTGCCTTAAATAGTACTAAGAGCCAATCAGGACAGAGGATAGGGCTGACAATCAGCCTCAGGAGGCAGCTAATTAATTACTAGCTAGAACTAGCATAGGTAATAACATAACCAGGAAGCATGTATAAAAATATAAGTGGACCAGTTTAAATCATATGAGAGCTCCCCCTGGTGTTGGAGGATGTCCCTACACCCTCTAACATCTATGCCACAAGGATAATAACAGAGCACAGAAACTAAAGCACACGCCCGGCTGCTAGTTCACGCCAGGATGTGGCGTACCGCCGCAGCTCGTGACAGAAACAAAACCGAAAAAGGTCATGACCACATTGTGTTGAGGACGTGGTAAACATGGGGTGTTGATGCATACATTATAATAAAACATTAGCTTTATCACGCCCTCCCTAGCTACATCATGCCATTGACACCCCAAGCCCACTGTACTTATCTATGCTTCTGGTGCTCCTGACATCCGTCAGGGTTGGATCTTCCTGTAGAGTTAGTAGGGAAGCTCTTATTCCCACAAGATTTCTAAATCTTCTGAGAATTAGAGCTCCTCGGCTTGCTCTGCAGGCCATGTCCTGTCTGGGGACCAGGAGCAACTATCCACTCCCTTCCCCTAACCAGAGCTGGATTAAGGCTTGAGGGGCCTCTATTATGTACCATGGTTATAATTTTCGACAAATGTTAGAGAAATACACAAGCAATACTGTGTGCACTACTGTTAGGTGCACGCAGGTCTGCCTTCATGAGCAGTACAGTATGAAGTAGGACATACCTCCCAACTCTCCTTCCAGTTGAGCCAGTCACCTAAATTCTGGACTGCCCCGCCAGATTCAGGACAGTTGACGGCTGTCCTGCTCTCTCCCACCTGTTCTTGTCACTTTCACCACCTGTGACTACTGGTTTCTTTAGCTACTGCTTATTTTGGTCCTGAATATTGGGGGCCCTATTTGGGAAAAAATATATTATGCCACACAGTAGTGTCCCCAAATCATATTAAGCCAAAGTAGTGCCCCAAAACCATATTATGCCATGCAAAAGAGCCCCCAAATCATATTATGCCACACAATATTGTCCCAAAATTATATTAAGCCACACAGTAGTGCCCCCAATTCGTATATTATGCCACACAGTAGTGTCCCCAATTCGTATATTATGCCACACAGTAGTGTCCCCAATTCGTATATTATGCCACACAGTAGTGCCCCCAAACCGTATATGAAGCCACAATAGTGCCCTCAAATTGTATATTTAGCAACAATAGTGCCCCCAATTCAAGAAAGGAAGATTAAAAAGTTATCAAAGACATTGCACATGCGAGAATATATAAACCTACCTTATTATGTTTTGTGTTAATAGGGAGCCACAGCTGTCAGCTCAAACAGGCAAGCAGTCAGTCAGCCAGCCTTCAGAAATGTGCGCAGGGGACAGATGGAGGCAGTGAGAATAAGAAAGGTGGGGGGGCAGCTGTAGTAAGGTGGCTGGCTCCTTCCTGGAAGATAGAAGAAAGTAATTGCTGGTCCCTCCACCAGCCCATATTGCCACCAGCCTGTCTGGCATTTGCCAGAAGTGCCAGATGGCCAGTCCAGCCTGCTTGTAATGGTGTGAGGTTCCAACTGAGAATCAACTGAAAACGGCTGCCACCCTCCCCGACATTTTCTACCCACCTTCCCTTAAACAAAATATTATCTATAGACTATTTGACCTTTGTTTACTAGGAGAAATCTCAACTCAATTCAGTTTTTTTCATTTTTAAATGGTTCTTTTAAATATGTATCTTTGTACCAATTTTCTGTTTTCTGGCTGATTTATAAACCAACTAAGAAAGAATAAAAATTTTGTGTAAATTGGGTAGATGTGCATGAGATGGGTAGAATAGCCTAAGTTAGACATGTCAAACTCCTGGCCCAAATGCATATTTTTTGTGGCCCCGCATTACTATGGGAAAACAAGTGGAATGCAGCCTGTGTTTTATTTTGTACAGATAAATAACCTAAACATTAACTGAATACAACAGAACAGTTTACGTGCGAGTTCAGTCAACCTTCCCCATCAGTGACACGTGTGCGCAACGATTCTGCTCGTCTCCCTCCACCCACGCTTTCTTGTTGCATGCAGTCAAAAATAATATATTTATATATATATATATATCACTGATCTCACTGGTTTGATTCCATTCTGATCCTGCTGTACATTGGTTTCCCTTGGTTACTGCTATCTGCTGCTCCTCTATCCTCGGATGCCATCTTTCCATGTATTCAGCACGTGTGCAACCCCGGGAACCTTTAAAACCTCTGCCTTGCGGTGATTGGATGATCACTAGCTAGTTCCCTTTATTAGGGTCCTCCTCCTTTCTATGGGTCAGGTCATCAGGTCTCCCTACCTGATGGGAAGCATCATTTCCAGAATATGCACATATCTCACACAAGGACACTGCAAAAACCTTAATTCATGCACTCATCATCTCCCACATCGACTATTGCAATTACCTCCTTACTGGTCTTCCCAAAATCAGACATGAACCCCTACAATCTATTTTGCACGCAGCGGCTAGATTGATTTTCCTTGCAAACTCTTCTTCCTCTGCTGAGCCACTCTGTCTGTCTGTCTGTCTCTACATTGGTTACCTGTATTTCAACAAATCCAATATAAAATTCTTCTACTAACATACAAGACCGTCAACAAAATTGCACCGACATACATCTCCTCACTTGTCTCCATATATCTCCCAACTCGACACCTCTGTTCTGCACAAGATCTGCGTCTCTCTTCCACTCTCATCACATCCCCCCCCCATTCCCGGTTACAGGACTTTTTTCGGGCTGCACCCAGTTGTGGAATTCCCTCCCAGTAAGATTTTACTCTAGTCTTCAAGCGTTCTCTGAAAACCCACCTCTTCAGACAAGCTTATAATATTCCTCAACCAGCATCTTAATCTCCCTAGGTTACCCTATCACCACCCTCTACACAGCTAACACAAGACAATAACCCCCTGACCAACATTGCTGTGTGACTGATCACACAGCCCACTGAATACTTTTTACCTTTGCATTGTAGCTGGTCCAGTGTGCAATTTGATGTAGCACATGCCCCTGTGTTTCAAACTCCCATTGTCCCATAGATTGTAAGCTTGCGAGCAGGGCCCTCTTACCTCTCTGTATGCATTACCCAGTATTGTCTTATTAATGTTTGTTCCCGATTGTAAAGCACTACAGAATTTGCTGGCGCTATATAAATAAATGATGTTGATGATCACCTCTGACTCCAGTTTGTGCTTATACTTACCTTTGTTCCTGACTTCGTAGGTCAGGCCGTTCATTCCTCGGCTGCAGCTTCACTCGTTATCGGTCCTGTTCCAAAGTTATAACACCTTTGTCGATCTCGGCATTTCTGCGCTCTGCAGCTCATCACTTCACAGCTACGCCTGTTCAGCCTACCCTGCTGTTAAGACCAGTGACTATAGTGCATCATTCAGCATCCATCCTGTTCCTGAATTACTACACTAGTGTATACCTCAGTCCTTCTGAGTCCGGCAGTTCATCGCTTCAAAGTACTACCAGCTCAGCCTATTCCACTATCGAGACCTGTGGCTATCCTGCTGATCGCACAGCATCTGTCCAGTTTCTGAATTTACATATACCTGAGGCTACTTTCCATTCTGCCTTACAGCTACTTTGTGGTTCTCCAAATTATCTGGTCTGTGCCCCCAGGAGGACTGCGACCTCTAGGGGGCGCAGGAGACCTCTCTTCCACACCTCTCTGAAGGTAAACTGTCACTCAAGAAGAGATCAAGACCATTCCCACTACCTGGCTTTTGTGACATAGCGAAGTATACAAAAGGAGAATAAGCTGTAGAAAAACCTCAGACCATAAGGAAAAAATTATTTGTGTGTGTGTGTATATATATATTATATATATATATATATATATATATATATATATATATATATATATATATATATATATATAATGGTCTGAGTATAATGTTTTTCTATAGCTTTTGTGTGTGTGTTTGTTATTAGTCATTCTATCGCTTGCCAATAAAACATTGTCCAATGCGATTGTTGTGGTTCCAGGGCACAAAGATATTTAATTGCAAAATATAGCAGGGTTTACACCAAGCCATTATTATGCATTAAATATGTTACAATAAAGCAGGAAAGTATAAAAGCACCGAAATACATTACATTTTCCTTATAGTGCTTCACGCAGGCGCAGGGGAAAAGTCATGGTCACATGTAGTCAGGATCAGAGAGGGAGAACAATGGGCCAGCAAGCTTATATGTAACTTAAGTTTAGACAAAACACTGATGATGTCACTATGTATACAGATAACACTTAGTGAGGTCTTTATTCATCCAGGGTTAATGATATTCCAATACAAAAGTGGAAGCTGCTCAAATCAATTTATAGGCCATAACAGGTGCTTGAAAGGGTGGGGTTATCCTGCAAGGAACATACACACAACATTTTTTCCCCCAGCACACTGCTATAGCCAGCAACAGATCTGCCATTTCTACTGTAGATAAAAATGCAAAAGTCTTTGTTGCACACATTTGCAAATGTATGTTTAAGCCATCCTGCCACGCCAAGGCGCTTTTGCTAATAGGATGGTCCTACTCTAAACAATGAGAGTCCCATATATGTGGGCCATACATATGTGTTTTTAAATTGAGAGCCAACTTACCAAAGAGGTACCCCAGAAGCCTCCAAACAGCAATTCAGTGCCAGTACCCCCTCTCAGCTACTGACACCAACATGCCTCTCAGACAAATACAAAAGTGGAAGCTGCTCAAATCAATTTATAGGCCATAACAGGTGCTTGAAAGGGTGGGGTTATCCTGCAAGGAACATACACACAACATTTTTTCCCCCAGCACACTGCTATAGCCAGCAACAGATCTGCCATTTCTACTGTAGATAAAAATGCAAAAGTCTTTGTTGCACACATTTGCAAATGTATGTTTAAGCCATCCTGCCACGCCAAGGCGCTTTAATGATATTCCAGTTGTCTGCTGGTTATAGGTCAGTTCATTTGATCCTTTCAAAGGGTGAGGGACAACTTCCCCCAACTGCTGTCTACGTGTCTTCACTCTGAATAACCAGTTCAAACTGACCCACACACAAAGTACTTTGAGTATTAATATCATATTGCTTATATCTTGTGAGCGCTAGATGCGATCGCTACTCTGTCCAAACTGGGTTAATGCTGGTGAAATAAGCTTTAATATAAGACCAAACTCTTTACCTTTTACAAGACTTGAACCATAAATACCTTTATGAATAGATAATACTATAGTAAATAAACAATCTAATACATTTTAGTAATAAATAAATGTGGATTGGAACCTTAATAAATGTATATTATTTACAAGTGTAAGTGCGAATGTAAATGTGTGTATTATAAATCCGTGCGATTGCATCATAACACATGGCGTATTAATCGCATGGTAAAACCATATTCATCAATTTGGTTTACTTCATCCAATTATCTGACTTTGAAAATGTATATGTATATAATATATATACATATAAGTGCTGCTGCTAGTCCGTTTCCTCTCTCTCTCGGACCTGGGGAGGAGGTTGGATGCCTTCTGAGAGACTCTGCAAATGGTGACCAATTAGCTCTGTATTTTGTATGTGTTTGGGACACAACATCCGTCACAGGAAAGAGGGTAATCCTGTATTTTTAGTTGCTGGTTATTTTGAAGTTTTCTTTATTCTTTTCAGCTTGTACCAATATCTTGGAATTGTCGACTTCTCTGCTGCTGTATGCTAACATCCCAGGAGATGGCACTTGTTCCCTTTACTCAGTAACAATATGGTGGAAAATGCAAGCAACTGCACTTCCAATTGCATGGAAAGTTTGCATGGAAAATTTAAAGTGACAGACTCAGTGGAGAAAGACTTGCATTTAAAGGTCTGTGCATGTCTATGTGGTTTGTGCACAGCAGCAACAGGAAGGTGAGGACCATATGGATGTGACAAATCTTGCTATGAAGCAATATTGAAACAAAGTGCTTGCTGCATACCCGGAGATTGCATCTCTTTCCCTACCTCTGTTAATAAATATAAAGAGATATTATATCTACTATATAAATGGCTAGTGGCGTGTGTGGAAAAAAAAAACCAAGCTGCAGCGCCACCTGCTGGGCAGCGTTATGCACTGACCTATATATTTCTTGAAGGAGAAGTGACAGTTGGGAGTGGTTGGTGGTTGCCGGGGGTGACAGTGGGGAGTTTTTAACACCTTAAGTAGCTTGATGAAGGATGTGGTGATGAAGATGAAGGATGAGGTGATGGAGAAAAATGATGAGGTGGTGACATGTGGACAAAACCACGTTACAAAAAAGGCGCTTGCATCGGGAACTAACGCTCTTCCCCTGAGGAGGCCTGGGCTAGGCCCAAATGCATGACAAGAACCTTTTTAACACCTTAAGTAGCTTGATTTGATTAGAATGCATGAGCATCATGCACGGGTTAACTTGTGTGTGTGTGTGTATATGTGTGTGTGTGTAATATATATATATATATATATATATATATATATATATATATATATATATATATATATATATATATATATATATATACGCGCACACACACACACACTGTACATCCACAATGCACCTGTACAGCGTGTAACTCAATAATAGTAGGGTTGCTATCCTCAAAGTAACACTGCTGTCCCTGTAACCTTTTTGCATCAAAACTCTATATCAAACACTTAACGTCACTTTTTTTTCATGCCTATACAGTATGTTTCACCACCTATTGTGCATGTCCTTACTGTCACTCACAATCCTCTAACAAGTGTCTCTAAGATATCAGAACCACTGACTATGAAAATACACAGCAAGGTCTTAACTGACCCTCATTAACTTGATAGCTGACAACTTGGCAGCAGTGATTTTCCTTTATTTTTAGCCATCACTGTGCTTTATAGAATCCCTGTCACTGTTTTATTTTGTGTTTGCAAGGTAGTCTTCAATTGTATGAAACCACACAGAGATATTGGCACATTTCAACTGAAAGCAATTTTATGTATGAACAGTGACCCAGAAAGTATAGGAACCCTTTTGTAATTACAGCTACTGACCTCTGCTCATTTCCCATCAATGGCTAAACCTGCTCTAGCCAGCAATGAAGCTTAGTGCTGTGGAGGAAAAAGTCCCTGCTGGTTATTACTGTGTGGTAAAGTGCAAAACTAACAGTGCTGACTTAGAGGCTTTGGGGCTGATGCAGAGTGAGTACAACGCCAGTTTGCATAGTGCATCTTGCATGAAATTGTCCTGCGCATGCCCAGAAAAGTGACTGAACGCATATGCACCATGCAGATTTGCACGATTTCGACACTTCTGCCTGCTTGAGTACAGTAAGGGGTGCATGTGCAACTGAACAGATGCAGGACAGAGATGCAAATACGCCTGTGCAAGTCATGTTATTTTCAGGTGGTCATGGGCATATGCAAATATTGGGTGATGATGGCGCACCAGCAATAATGAACTACTTGTGGTTTGCTGTTTGTGGATGACCCACTGACGCTGATATTTCTTCATTGTCCGTGGATATATTATACTTTAGTGTGCGTGTTTAAGCAATTTTTTTTAGCTTTATTACGTATGCAAGATGTTTAGTAAATGCATTTTGCACCTGCGATTTGGAGCGCAATTGCAGCTAACTTTGCATTAGCCCTTTTTTGTTTTAGGAATATGGTAAATTCAGATTTATTGTTGAAAAGTGTCATAACAATTGCACATTCATTTTTTTTTATGTATTTTTTTTTTTTCTGAAGTCATAAAAAGTGTAGCACAATTAATAAATTGACAATCTATAGTGAATACAGGTAACATGGATACTATGGAATGGAGGATGCCTTGTTTCCAGGCAAGCTGAGAAGTAAGGTACTTCATATACAGTTTCACCAATAAAACTGTAGAATAGTCCTAATTTTGAAAGCAAATAATCATGTTTTCTAATTGAAAAGGTTTTATCCAAGCGTAACTATTGAACGCAAGAGGATTCCTTGATACTACACATTATTAAAAGACCTACATTTAAAAAAGTGTTCTGACATAAAAGGGATAAACTATATTAAAAGTCAAATAGAAAAACAACTTGTTGAAAATTTTACATTATTTTAAAAGCATTCCTTTCGCTATTACTAGTTAGAGTTCAAAGGCAAAATATTTTATTTAATTGATGGTGACACCTTAAATGAATAAAAAAAACACTTAAGTATTGTAGGTGTATTCCCAGGGCTGGATTTAGCTTTGGGCATATTAGGTACAGTCTTTATTTTACCTAGTTAGGTTGTAACTCTAATTCGTGATAGCACTGGCAAAACTACAGAGTATTCTGTGTAACAGATATGGGCTAATTGATTGTACTGGGCTTGGAGTGCCAAAAGTTGTGTTCCTACAGACTCCAGTTATGTCGATATAAAATGAATGTGCTAGCATTGCAATATCATTCACTATTGTAAAATACACCACAAAGTTGAAATGATGATCCATGAGCAGGATGTAATTAATGGCTTATTCTGGAAGGGAGACCTATTGTAGTTTTAACTTTAAATATTGGTTTGTTCATGTTCCTAGTATTGATGGAAAGATCGGCAGCACATTGCATGCTCATAGTGTATTGCCTGTATAAATGAGTTTTCCTGTCTCTTCTGTGCTCCTTGCTTTTCAGTTCTTCAATCTCACAGTTGGCCTCTTTCTGCTTCACACTGCCTTGAATATAGAGCACGCTCTGTTTCATGCAGTTTTGCTATGATTACCCTTGTCCACAGATGACTGCTCATCTCCCTTTTCTCCACAATATCTGATATCTGGGAGATATTCAGCTTTGGGGCTTCTGGACCTAAATTGAATTTACATTTCCCAAATTTAACCCATTTAAAGCCAGCTATCAAAGGTGTTTTTAGAATTGTACTGCGCTAAAAGAATGTTCCCAATTTTTTTTTTATTATTATTTATTTATTATTTTTTTACCACTTAGATGCGTCCTTCAACTCCTTCTGATCAACTTAGTCATAGTGATTTTAAAAAGTGAGTGATGTACCTATTTATGTAGACGATTTATGCCACTTCAAACATACTCATAACTAAATAGCATTTTTAATGATTTTTGTTTGGGGTAGTTATTGGTGTAAATACAACTTTAAGATAATTTATTATAATAATAAAATACAGTATATTACTTATAGTAATGGAAGAATAAAAAAAAATAGTGTGATTGGTGCTTAATCACTCAACAAAGTTAAAAAGTTTGAAACCATTATAAGGACCACTAAAGGCAAATAGAAAATGGGTGATATTTCCTGCCCATATTGCTTGAGCTATAAAAAAAAAAGAGTAAATGCCATTATCAAATACGTAGCCCACATCCTTACTCCACACTTATTTTTCATAATCCTTTGTTTAAAGTTATAGGAGCATGCTTCAGCCAGCAATTGTTGCAATAATTGTTATACCTATACACATTGCTTTGAAAAAATGCAACTTTGGCATGCGTTTTTTGATGATAAATTATTCACCTTCTTTTAAATGTGAATACATAGCAGATGTTCTGTAGCAAAACTGATATACAGTACATAGAATGCCATAAAATAGTGTATCATATACAACTTTGTGTCTAGGAGTCATAGTGCATGCCTACTGCATGTCCACCACATACAGTTACATGACCGGTGTAAAAGACCAATGCCCATAGTACACAGAACCATATTGTCATTTTACAGCCCCCACATAACACAAAATTTCATGTTTCTTCATGTAACACCTAATTTCAGCATGTTACCCCATCATGTAGCCAAATAATGCTGTAATGTAGCATAGTAATGCTAGTATATTGTTCTACTTTGCCATAATGTCCTATAATATCACCATATAGCTTATAATGACTCTGTAAAGCCCATGAACCCCACTTTCTTACAAGTGATCACCCTGACATTCTATGACTGTGTTTTAGTTCCCACTCACAATAGTGATAGCACAGCATAGCCCTAACTTAATTACTCTGAGAGCTGTTGGTTACTATGATCGTAGATGTGACCATTGGAACCAGTTATTATATATTAGTTTAGTGACTTAAAATAACTATCTGTGTCTTCTCTTTTTTTTACATCTTTTGTGTATCTACAGTGGCAGGAAAAAGTATGTGAACCCTTTGGAATTACATGGATTTTTGCTGAAATTGGTAAAAAATGTGATTTGATTTTCACAAGTCACAAGAACAAACAGTCTGCTTAAATGATTAACACACAGGCAATTATACGTTTTGATGTCTTTATTGACCACATTGTGTAAAGATTTACAGTGCAGGTTGGAAAAATGTATGTGCGATCCTTTGGGTTTAATAACTGGTTCACCCTCCTTTGGCAACAATAACCTCAACCAAATGTTTCAAGTATCTGCGGATCAGACCTGCACAACAGTCAAGAGGAATTTTGGGCCATTTCTAATTACAAAACATTCCGTTCAGCAATATTCTGAAGAGAGCGGTTCACACCAGACATCCCAAGGTCATGCCAGACCATTTCAATCAGGTTGAGGTCAAGACTCTGACTGGGCCACTCCTAAAGTCTAATTTTCTTCTGTTTAAGCCACTCGACTTCTGGGTTTGGGTTGTTGTCCTGTTGCATCTTTCAACTTCTGTTGAGCTTTAATTGGCGATCAGCTAGTTTTACTTACTCTTTAAATTTTATCAACAAATTTTGTATACATTTTTCCATAAAATGAGAGCAAGCAGTCCAGGTTCTGAAGATACAAAGCACCAAAAACCATGACACTCCATCCACCATATTTTACAGTTGAGATGAAGTTTTGATGTTTGTATGCTGTCTTTTTTTCTACACACATTGTGATGTGTGTTCCTTCCAAACAACTCAACTTTCATTTCATCTGTCCACAGAACATTTTGCCAGTAGTGCTCTGGACTCTCCAGATGCTCTTTAACAAACTTCAGGCGTGAAGCAGTATTTTTCTTTGGGCAGCAGTGGCTTCTTCTGTAGTGTCCTCCCATGAACACTATTCTTGTTCAGTGTTGCAGAGATTTCTGTAAGCCATTACCTGACCCTCTGGGATTATTCTTAACCTCTTTGAGCATTATGTGCTCTGCTCTGGCAGTCTTCTTTGCAAAACAGCCTTTCCTGGGAATAGTTGCAACAATACTTACATAGTTCACATGAGGCAATGCTTCTTTTTAATAGCAAACTCCAATTTTGTGAGTGGTTTTTAAAGGGCAGGGCAACTCTAACCAATACCTGCAAACTTGTCTCATTGATTAGACTCCAGATTAGCGTCCTCCTGGCACCAATTTCATTTAAAAGCTGTTGCTTTTTTTAACACCTATACTTTGAATTTTAAAAAGATGTATTAATTATGGACTAGCAAAGTGACTTAAATGAAGATCACAATTGATGTCCAATATATGCAGAAATCCAGGTAATTCCAAAGGGTTCACATATTTTTGCCACTGTATTTTTACAAACTTGTCTATCTCAATAGTGTGTGTGTATATCTATATCTGTGTATCTCTATCTGTGTGTATGTATGTGTATATATATATATATATATATATATATATATATATATATATATATATATATATATATATATATATATAATATGTGTATGTATGTACATATGTAGTATAATATAAAAATAACATCCTACTGCAGTGGCAGCACTGACCCTGATCTTGTCTTTCAGATGCCCCATGAAATCCTGCCTGTTGACAGGAGAAAATAAAGGCATAAATTAAAGATGAATTAATGTTTATGTAAAATAAATATTATTTTTACAAAATGCACACAAGAAATTCTAAATATTGTAAAATGATTATTTTATGGATAATTCAATGTTCGTTTAAAAGTTTATAAATAAACATTGGAAACAGATGACACAAAAAAACTACTTTAGGTAACTATGGAAACTGCTGCATAATGTATCCAGTATATTTTACACTTGCATGGCTTTATGTTTGGGACAGTACAGAGATACTTTCCCTAAACACATATGAGGTTATCATATCTGCATCTATATAGTTATGAAATAGCTGTGTGATACTCCAAAAATTAACTACCACAATAGAAAGGATCCAAACATTGTATACTGGAAAATCTAAATATTTGTAGATAGATTAAACATATTAGTTTTTATAATAAAGCTTTGATTCAGTTACACACCTCTTCTTCATGATTTCAGTGATGGTGCAGCGAATAGGGGCCACCCCATTGACCTATTCTGTGATCTCTTCCTATGTGCAGAGCAGCCGTTAGCTGTATATTGGTGGGGTTCATCTTCTTCACCACATTCTGCATAGCACCTCAACTTAAGTTGGGGTGGCTCCTTTCAGGTCTTTTTTTTCTTGACCAAGGTAAAAGGTGTTTTTACATTTTTGTTTCCCGAACTTAAAACCACTATGCACTTTAACATAGGGTTTAGCAGATGACAGAGGGATTACTATGACTGGTGCCAGCAGCTGTTTGGTGCTCCTGGTCTTCTGTGTACTGCTGCGAATCCATTTTGATAACACAGTAAAATATGAATGCAGATTTTGAAGTACACTGCCAGCCCTATTATTTCTATTTCAGCAATGACAATTAGCAATGGAGCTCTCCTGAATGTCACTGGAGATTTTGAAGAACATTGCTACACCACCTCTTTGTTTTCTAGCTATGACACTGTCCAACTGCACTAGAGACTACCAAGAACCGTGCTACCCCTACTGTATCCCTCTGTGAAATGGCGCTGGATCGCTGTGGATGGCGGTACTTATAGGATCCAAAACTTGTGAGATCCGACGATGTAACAATGACGTTTTGCCTCGCTTTCAATTCCAATTTTGGTTCGCTAAATGGAATTGGTCCCGTAGTTGCGAAAAGGAGAGTATGGTTTAATCCGAGAACAACTATTTAACAGTGGTAACCCCTTTAGAGAACCATATATTGAGGTTAAGTTCTGGAATGAGCTTTGTCAGAGCTAAGGTAGAAAGGTTGAAAGTAGGCAGAGTCATAATTCCAGTAGATTTCAAGGTCCTATTCCACACCAGTAGCGCATCTTTCATAAGTCTAGGGAGTTCAGATGAGGGTGGACACCACGGTTTAGGTATCCACAGGAGATCTTGTAAAGGGAAAGCCTGAACTAACTCTCTTTCTAGATGTACCCATGGTTTATGCACAATCGGGAGAGACCAATCATGAAGTTGTGCGAGTATGGCTGCCTCCTGATACTTAGCTAAATCAGGAAGGGCCAAACCACCCATTTTTTTATTTTTTTTTAGCTCTAGTCTGTCTAATTTTCTCCGCTAAGGGTTCTATAGCCATCACAAATATGATGGGTGACAGAGGACAACCCTGTCTAGTACCATTGGTGATCAAAAATTTGCTTGAAATAAAACCATTGCTATAAACCGATGCCGAAGGCCCGCTGTATAATGCCATGATAGAGTTCAGGACTATTCAACTACAGCCAAACCGGGCAAGGACCTCTCGCGTGTATCCCCAATGCAGCCTGTCGAAGACTTTTCTGCATCCAAGGATAAAATCACTAGTTCGTCTGGAGATTTTTTAACTTGTTCCAATATATTAATTGTTCTACGAGTGTTATCAGAAGCCTGCCTACCCATAACAAAACCCACCTGATCTGGGCGAATTAATGATGGAATTAAAGGGCAAAGGCAGCTTGCAATTAGTTTAGCAAATATCTTTATATCGGAGTTAAGTAGAGCAATAGGTCTATAGTTTTGGCACATGGTCAGATCCTTGCCTGGTTTGGGTATCGGTACTATTCTAGCCTAAAGCGTTTCCGCTGGAAAATGTCCTTGTCGGGAACCTTCGTTAATTATTATTTATAAGTAGGGATTGAGTTCAGACTGGAACATAGAATAGGTTGATAAACCCATCAAGCCCCGGGGCCTTGTCCGACAGGATCTCCACTTGCGTCCATGGAGCACTAAGGGCCTCTATAGTATCCAGGTCTTACTCAGAAAACCATCAATTATCAATTGAGTCAGCCATGGGGTACTATAGGACTCCGACAAATTTATAATTTGGAATAATATTTTGCAAAGGTATCGACAATACCCTTAGGATTAGATATTCTTGTGCCATTTTCATCTATCGAGTATTTAATGCGGTTTTGGGCTCTTTTATCCCTTAGATTCCCTGTGAGCATTCTACCTGCTCTATTACCAGTGATATAAAACTTTTGGCGCAATTAATTTGGGTAATACGTGCCTTGAGGTCAGCAGAGGGGTTTATCTTGTTAACAAACTCAACCGAAGAAAGCTCTGTCTCCAACTTCGTCTGAAGTTATAGGGAAGCATGTTTAAGTCTCGCTCCCGTCTCGATAGCCTTACCCCTCAAAACTGCTTTAAGGGTACACCAAAAATTGGAGACCGAAGTATCCTCCAGCAAGTTGGTTGCAAGATATATATTCAAAGACTCCCTAAGTGACTCTCTGGCCTCTAAAGTAAGCAAATAAGGGGGCAGACGCCAAGAGCCCAATGGCATCAATGAGATGAAAAATCGCCAAACCCAAACTACTGGAACATGGTCGGACCATGTAATTGGAAGGATTTTAACTGACTACATATTTTGTAGCGCCCACTTATCCATGAGAATTAAATCAATGCAAGAATAAGAGTTATGACCTAGGTATAATCTCGCTCTAATGGATTTTGAGTTCTCCAAACATCATAAAGCCCAAGCTCCGCCAGCAATCTAGAGAAGGCAGCAGAGAGTCCTGTCTCACTGCCTACTATATGAGAGGTGAGAGCAGATGATCTATCTAACTTAGGATCAGCCACTATATTAAAATCTCCCATAAGAATGAGGGTACCTCTTTTGCATTTGTCAATTTCACACAAAGTAGCTCTGAGGAAGGGGACTTGGCAGGAATTAGTTACTATAGCGTCTATATATGCACCTAAGTGGTCATCAAGAGATCCTATTACTATAAGATAATGCCCATTCTTGTCAGCAACACTGGTGTGGAGAGTAAAATTAACTTTAACACTAAACAATAGGGCTACACCATTTCTTTTAAACGGGGCATTAGCTGTATAACATAGAGAAAATCTATCATCTCGAAACACCGCCGGGGATTTGGCTAAAAAGTGGGACCTAGCCATATGATATTCACCCATGCCATTAACTATAGAGAGTAAAAACCTTCAAGGATTCAACAGTAAACCAAATGTATAAATCAATAACAACATCAGTCCCAGGAGTGATAGAGCTCCAGTACAAAGAAGTGAATATGGGGAAGCAGTTCCTCTTACCAACGGAAGATAGATCTTGTTCGGGTTACAGTTTTTCCTGCTCCAACTGCTCAATTCAAACAAACTCCCGCTCTCTAAAAGGTAACACCTAATACCAAAAAGAGCCTGTAAATAGAACGTGAAACAATCCACTCCAAATGGTCAGGGTTCAGCAGAGTGGAGGGTAATAAGCTATGGGAACAGATAGAAAAACTTTCAATGATCTCCCTCCACTTGGACCCATTCTCTTGGCACCCTCACTCAAGGGGTTGAGGGGTTTGCCTGTAATTGTATCTCCCATGATGCTAGAAGTTGTGTCCCATCTTCAACTGAAGAAATTATGAGTTGAATTATTTTGTTTGATAATGAGATTGACCGGGAAGGCCCATCTGTACTGGATCTGATTGTCTTGTAAGGCCTTAGTGATAGGCTGAAAGGAGCCTCTTTTAGCCATCCTAGCTGAAGAGAAATCAGGAAAGATTTGCAAGCCCTGGAGGAATCTCTTCAGCTGCTGGTGATCTGGCCACACGTAGGATCTGTTCCTTAACGTGGATATAATGTAGATGCATGTGTGTCTCTGGGTGCAGATTCTAGGCCAAGTCGCGGCTTCAGGAGCCTGTGGATGTGGTCTAAGTGCACATCTTGTTCATAAGCTTCAGGGAGCAATTTTTGAAACCGATCTGGCAACTCAGAGCTGGATACTGATTCCGGGACACCGCTCAATTTAATATTGTGTCGGCGGGAACGATCTTCGCTATCCGCCATTGCCAATTTTTCAGCTTCAAAGTTCTCATGAGAAGAAATGAGGTCATTATGTAACGCCACCAGTTCCTCCATCTTGTCCTCAACATGAGAACTTCTGACACCCAGAGCTGCCACTTCGGTATTAATTTACCGCAGTGAGGAGCGGCATCTCAGATACTAACTCAGTCTTGAAGGTGGAGAACATTTGCTGCAGGGTTCAGGCAGTGATTTGACCATCCAAGTCCAGTTGTGGAGCTAGAGTAATAGGAGAGGATGAGGCTCTTGCTGGTGGCGGGATTTACATCCCTTCCATAGCTCTATGCTTGGAGACGGCTCCAGAAGATGAGGCAGGTTGAGGTTTGAAAAATTCAACTGTCGCGCCGCCTTCTTAGAAGCCTTGATTCTCTTAGGTGCCATCTTGACCTGTAGATGAGGATTGGCAGCGAAAGGGGTCTCAGAAGAGTGTGGGGTACTTATGAGGGGCCGGATAAACACAATAAAAATGGATCCCGATACATCTCAGTCAAATGGAGTATGTTGAATTCGGAATGATATAGGCATGGGTGTGGAACATAACTAGCAAATAGGTGCTTAACATCTCAGCGACTTGTGCCTTACGCCACTTGGGTACTAATGGGCAGGGGTAATCGTAGAACTGTGTGCTGTGTAGATATTTTATATGGTAGCCCAGGTGGACTGCAACGTCTGCGCCTTTCAGTACAATAGGGCGCGATGCAATATGCAGAGAAGTTAGCAGGACTCAGCCCAGTGTTATGTGGCAATACTTTTATATCTTCCACTTCCTGCTTGCTCAACCCCATTGATCCTGCTTGGTGTTAATCAAATTCCACTGCATGTTTCTGTCAGATTTTCGGCTTATGATAACTTGATATTAATAGCAATTCACCACTAGATGGCAGCAGAGCTTCCACAATAAAACTGTATCTCTCCAGACAATAGAAAGGAATGGCAGACATATGAATAGAAATATGAATATGCCCCAGGACTTCTTATTTAGGGGACTTCTCAGCGCTGCACATAGAAAGCCACCGAAGGCTCAATGCTAAAGTCTGTATCCCTCTGGAGGGCCACTCTGCTGACCTCCTCCGCAGCAGGGCAGACACATCTTCTACCCTTATGATTTCCAGCTGACAGCAGGAGCAGGGGGTCTCTTGGGCGCCGCACAGACAGCGATCAGCACAGTTATGAGCGGCATCCTGGTCAGGAGAGCCAGCAGAGTATGCCCAGAACCCAGCTCCCCGGGTCTCCCGACCGGAAGTGTGCGGACGAAAACTGGAAGTGGTCGTTTTCGGTCCACCTCGGGATCCATAGGACTCAGCCGGCACACCCGGACAGAAGGGGGACCCCACAGCAAGCAAGGATACCAGACAGGGCAGATCAGGAAGGAGGGGGCCGCGCCACCCGCACCCACTCGGCAGCCAGAAGCAGAAGAAGTCCAGGGCAGGTAACGTCTTCATGTAGGGTCCCCGCAGTTCAGTCCAGTGGTGCCAACAGATGTCACAGAGGGCACCAGTGAGCCCCAAAGATGTTATTTAGGGGTCACAAATGCGGGAGCTCTGTCTCGGCACAGCCACTCGAGATGGCGTCCGGGCCACGCCCCCCGTCGTTTGTATTTTGAACACGAGGGAGATTGTTTGTTTGTTCCTGAGGAAAAGATTCTCATTTGGTTTCTCAGCTTCAGGAATAGCTGGTAATGGGTCCCTGGTGTTTTGTATGGAGAGAGTACGGTGGGCTCCATACAAGTCTGGGTCTTTGGCAGGCTCCTAGCAGAGTAATCGGGACACACACCTGTGTGGGGCTTTTAAAAGGCTCTAGCCCTGATCTCTCTCTCTCACTGTCTGGGGAGGAGATCAGGGGTCTCCTGAGAAGCTGCAATCTATGCTGTGAGTTCCACTTGTTTGATTTAAAGTGAGGGACGTAGACCCCTCACTTTAGAGAGTGTACTACACTGTGTTAGCTAGTAGCCAGATGGCTAGGATTTTGTTTGTTTAGTTATGTGTTGCAAGCTGGTGAATAAAACTAGCTGAGGTTATTAACATGAACCTTTGAATTTATATGTTTTCTCTGGCTGAAGTGCAACCGTCCACCCCCAGAGGACTGCAACCCAGATACAATTATACTACATATGGTGGAGAATGCGAGCATTGCACTTTAATTTCAGCCAAAAAGAGACTGTGTGAAAACTTAAAGAAACAGGCACCTAATTTTGGGAAAGTACTCTATATGACAAAGTCTTAAGAACCCTAACCCGGGACATCACCAGCTGATTAAGAAGGCTGCATTCTGCCCTTTTCCTGCACCGGGAGATAACATGGAATATATAGTCAAAGCGTTGATGCAATCTTCTGTGGTCCAGCAGGAAACTAACAGGCAACAGCAGGCAGCTCAGCAGGAAGCTACCAGGGTATCAGCCAATGAACGGTCACAGAGGCAACAACAGGCAGCCAATGAACAGTCCCAGAGGCAACAACAGGCAGCCAATGAACAGTCCCAGAGGCAACAGCAAGCAGCCATTGAGGAGGTCTAGAGACAACGTCACCAAGACCGCCAAGACCTAAAAGAGTTGGTGCAAACTTTAGTGTCCTGGGGCCTGATTCATTAAGGATCTTAACTTAAGAAACTTCTTATTTAAGTCTCCTGGACAAAACCATGTTACAATGCAAGGGGTGCAAATTAGTTTTCTGTTTTGCACAGAAGTTAAATACTGACTGTTTTTTCATGTAGCACACAAATATCAACTTTAAATTTCCGTGTACAAATAAGCTATCAAATATTTGTGTGCTACATGAAAAAACAGTCAGTATTTAACTTCTGTGCAAAACAGAAAACTAGTTTGCACCCCTTGCATTGTAATAATTATATGGTTTTGTCCAGGAGACTTAAGTAACTTCTTATGTAAGTTAAGATCCTTAATGAATCAGGCCCCTGGTCTGGCAAGGCTTTTCTGGAGGTCACAACTAACTCCAGCTTTATACCAGCTAGTCATTTCCTTCAAAAGATGACCAAGGGAGATGATGTAGAGGCCTATTTAACAACTTTTGAGAGTACTGCTGAAAGGGAAAATTGGTCTAAAGTTCAGTGGGCCGGCCTATTGGCTTTCTTCCTATCTGGGGAGTCGCAAAAGGCATACTATGATCTAACCATTACTGATGCCAAGGACTATGATAAATTGAAGGCGGAAATTCTGACCCGTTTGAGTGTCACAATGTCTGTCCTGGCGCAAAAAGTACATCGCTGTGGATACCAGGAGGATAAACCTCCCCGCTCACAGATGCATGACCTAATCCACCTCACAAAAAAGTGGTTACAGCCGGGGACTTTGACAGGCCCCCAAATTGTGGAAAGGATCGTGATGGATCGCTATCTACTGGCCCTGCCTGCAACTCTGCGCAAGTGGGTAAGCCATGGAGACCCCAAAACAGCAGATCAGCTTGTGGAGATTGTCGAGAGGTATATGGCAGCTGGGGAACTAACAAGTATACCCCGCCGGCCCCTAGTTCCACTACGCCGTTCTCCAGTGACTTCTGGTAAGACTGTTCCAGGGGAAAAGGATGCTGGGCAGCGGAATGAGCTGAAACATCCAAAGACTTAATGTCGGGAACCTGGAGATTGGCCAGTTATGCCAAGAAGGTCCCAGCCTCGTATAAGACTTGATAGAAATGTGATAAGATGTTTTAGATGTAGTGAATTAGGCCATATTGCTGCTAATTGTTAACTTACCTCTGAGCCTATGCAGTGTGATACTGCTTATGTACGGCGCAGATTGTCTTTCTTTGCCCAGCTGGCCTGCACTGCAGACCGACACCCTGAGTCAGACAAACAAATGTGTGTAATTACCATAGAAGGCAAAAGTGTAAAGGCTCTACTAGATTCTGGTAGCGTGGTGACACTTGTGAAAGCAGAGTTGGTGAGCCCCGTAAAACATCAAGGGGAAAGTGTTGGGGTAACCTGTATACATGGGGATACACAGTATTATGCTACTGCTGCAGTGAACATAGTAGCACAGTTTGGTTCAGTGGTATTTACTGTTGAATTAATTCCTCTTTTGGGGTTTGATGCAATACTGGGATGAGATTTCTCTCACTTCTGGAAGCTGTGGGGAACCCAGTTGTTTAAACAAGTAAATAGCCCAGACCCAGTTAATAATGATACAGATGCGGTGAGGGTGGGAGTGTTCCCAGAATATGAAACGTTTCCTTTCTCAAATATGCTTGGCGAGACAGAAAGTGACGAGGGCAGTAGTGGAGCACAGGAGAATGTACCTCCTACTGAAGGAGAAAATGTTGTGGAACCAGCTAATTGTATGCCTGAACTTGAAGTGAGAAAATATATATTTTCCTCAGAGCAGTTACAGGACCCCACTCTGTTAAAAGCTAGGGAAAATGTCAAAATGGTTAATGGAGAACCCCTAGAGCTCGATAATAGGTTGTCGTACCCTTACATGGCAATGATCAAGGGTTATTGTATCAAATGTCCATAAAGGCTGAGGATATTGTGGAGCAGCTAATAGTACCTAAGGCTTATAGGAGAATGGTCTTGGACTTGGCTCATGGTCACATAACTGCAGGGCATCTAGGTGTAGAAAAAACCTCAGAGAATATTGCAGCTTTTTTTTCTGGCCAGGGATCCATAAAGATGTATCTGATTACTGCACATCCTGCCCAGAGTGTCAATACCATGCTTCTAGGCCACACTTTAAAAGTCTGCTTGTCCCTTTACCCATTATTGAGGTACCATTTGAGAGGACAGCTATGGATTTGGTGGGTCCTTTACTAAAAATATGCCCGGGAGCATCAATATATTCTGGTGATACTAGATTATGCTACAAGGTACCCAGAGGCGATCACATTACGCAATACATCAACATAGGCTATTGCTAGGGAACTCGTACATATCTTTAGCAGAGTTGGGATACCTAAAGAGATCCTCACTGACCAGGGTACTCCTTTTATGTCCAGAATTATGAAAGAGCTGTGCCGCTTGTTTAAGGTCACTCAACTAAAGACCTCTGTATCACCCACAGACTGATGGGTTAGTACAGAGGTTTAATAAAACGTTAAAGCATATACTAAGGAGGATAGTGGACAAAGATGGGAAAAATTGGACTATTTATTACCCAACTTGTTACTGGCAGTTATAGAGGTACCCCAGTCCTCCACGGAGTTCTCACCTTTTGATTTGTTGTATGGGAGACAACCTAGGGGGTTAATGGATATGACCAAGGAGATGTGGGAGGGGCAACCCAGTCCCTATAAACCTGTGATTCAACATGTTTCCCAGACGCAAAAAAGAATATCTGTAGTGGTGCCAATAGTAAGAGAGCACCTAGAGCAAGCCCAACTGGCACAACAACGTGTGTATAACCGTAATACCCAAGTACGCACCTTTGCTCCTGGGAACAGAGTGCTTGTTTTAGTGCCTACTGTAGAAAGTAAATTGTTGGCTAAATTGCAAGGACCCTTTGAAATAATGGAAAGAGTGGGGGAAGTTAAGTACAACGTATAGCAGCCAGGGAAATTTACCATGTAAACCTTATAAAACCTTGGAAAGAAAGAGTAGCTCTGTCAGCTATCCCAGTTTCCCCGGTACCTGCTTTACTGCTGATTCCAGAAGTAGTACTAGCTAACACCCTCTCAGTTGCCCAACAGAGTGATGCTAAAGAGTTTCTCATAAGAAACAGAGACTTATTTTTGGATGTACCTGGTAAAACAACAATCATTAAACATGATATAGTCCCTGAACCGGGGATTAAGGTCAATATGAAACCCTATAGAATACCAGAGGCCCAACGGGGGTTAGTGTCGAAGGAAATTGAAAAAAAAATGTTAGAATTGGATGTAATTGAAGAATCACATAGCTAATGGTCAAGTCCTATTGTGCTCTTTCCGAAGTCTGATAGGACTTTATGCTTCTGCAATGACTTTCGTAAACTAAATAAGGTATCTAAGTTTGATGCATACCCAATGCCTCAAGTGAACGAGCTTATTGAAAAGTTGGGTACAACACGTTATTTAACCACTTTAGACCTAACCAAAGGGTACTGGCAGGTACCGTTGACAAACGGAGCCAAAGAGAAAACAGCTTTTTCTGCCCCAGAAGGTCTCTTCCAGTATAAGAAGTTACCATTTGGGTTACATGGGACACCGGCCACATTTCAGAGAATAATGGATAAGATGCTTAGGCCCCATAGACATTATGCTGCAGCCTACTTCGATGTAGTTATCCATCGTCCAGATTGGCAATCCCACCTGTCCAGGGTTCAAGCAGTGTTGGACTTCGTCCGGGAGGCAGGTTTAACAGCTAACCCAAAAAAGTGTTATTTAGGAATGGAGGAGGTGAAATATCTGGCGTATACCATAGGCAGATGTATATGTATATGTATGTGAATATATCTATCTATCTATCTATCTATCTATCTATCTATCTATCTCTATCAATCTCTATCAATCAATCAATCTGACACCCTGGCCCAGAGCTGGGTTAAGGCTCTGGGGCTCCCAGGGCACTTTAGACAGGGGGTCCCTATGATGTAACATGGTTATAATTTTAGACAAATACACAGGCAATACTGTGTGCACTACAGTTAGGTGCACGCAGTTCTGCCTTCACAAGCAGTACAGTGTGAAGCAGGACATACCTTCCAACTGTCCTAAGTGAGACAGTCACCCAATTTCGGGACTGTCCCACCAGATTCAGCTAAGTTGGCAGACTGAACTGCTGTCTCCTACCTGTTCTTGTCCCTTTCACCACTTGTGGCTGCTGGTTTCTTTAGCTCATTTGCCGCTTGTCTGGATCCTGGAATACTGGAGACCCTATTTGTAAAAAAAAAATAAAAATGGGTACATAAAATTTAGAAAACTCCAACCAATAATAGTATTCACATTTGATAAATAGACCTATTTCCCTCCAACTAAATCTGACATTAAATTAATTGTAACCCCATTTAACAAATAAACCTATTTCCCTCCCTCCAACAGCCACAGCATTAAATTAAATAGCATTTACGTTTAATAAATATAACCATTTCCCACAACCATCCCAAACATTAAATAATTCATAATCCGTTTTAATAAATAGACCTCATTTTCACCAAACAGCGCCACATTCAATTAATAGTTCCCAAACCACCCCAGCATTTAATTACAGGTCCAATCACACCATCTTAACTTCATAGGCCCCACTATTAAATTAAATTGCCCCACCATCCCAACACAAATAAAATAGCAATACACTGGCCCATAACACACACACACACACACACACACACACACACACACACACACACACACAATACACTGTCCCCTCACTCACATATGCAATATGCTGCCACACAGACATACTATATTAATATGCCACTCGCCGCACTTACCTTTCTCCATCCGCGTCGTGCGCTCTGCAGTCTTCAGTCATAGGATGACACCTATCACCTGGTGCGCGTCCCATGTGACAGCAATAGCCGGCGACAATTAGTGGAAGGGAGGGAGTGCAGTCAGCTGAGAATCTGCGGCAACGGGGGAAGGTGGCTGGTTCCGGAGGAGGAGCCGCTAGTTTTTAAAGTAACTTTTGAACATTTTATGTTTGGTCCATGTGGACTTGAATCAACTTGTCAAGCGTAGCAGGTGTGCGGCAAAATCTTTAAAATGGGGCATGCGGGCTGCTTGTGTGTCGAGTCCAATGCACGCGAACATCGTCCGCGCTGGTTGTGATGGCACTGCTCAGCTTGTGAGTGGTCGCGCGCTGAGTGCTTACTGCGGGCAGCGACTGTTATGTTTCGTTACACAACTGACGTGTGGGTGTTACGGACTACGTGATGTGAGTTCCGGCACCTTTTTTCTTACAAAAAAGCACTGTGTGTATATATATATATATATATATATATGTGTGTGTGTGTGAGATTGGTTCATGCCATATATATTTTTAAGATACATATTTTGTTATTAACATTGAAACAACCAGCAAAAGCATATACAAATGTAACAAAATTCCTGTCTTTTACCAACAAATTGCTTTTATAGCACAAGTATAAAGATTCACTATATGTTATTCATTGTCTTTTAAAGCACTTTATATATTGATAATTCAACTTATATTGTAATTTCTTTTGTGAACTTGGCTTAAAAGGTTTAAATAGAAATTATGTATACAAATAAAAGACCATGCAATATGTCATTGCTTGCATTTGCAAGCTTTAATACTAATTGAAAGCTAAGGAACTCATTAAGTTTAGCTAAATTGTACTAAAATGTATATTTCTATATGTATATAGTTTGGACTATGTTCTTTTTATGTTCTTGAATTACATATGTGAATAATGAGTGAACAAGCCTGCTAGTGGCTGCCAATATATGAGGTGTCGGATGAGTGACTTTAATAGAGAGAATCTCTGGAGCTGCCGGAGGTGAGGGTGCCTGATTTCCCAAGTGTAATAAAGTCCCAGGTGTTAGATAGAACAGTTATTATTTAGCCACGCCAAAAAGTGGAATAGGTATGATATTGTAAACAAAGACCGTATTGGTGCACAACACAAAGCTTTTACTATAAGGTTATAGGGAGACTAATTACTAGCATTGAAATGACCTACAGCAACAAAGCTTACAACAATTAGAAAGGTCTTGAGCTATCACATTTTGGATCTTTCTGCAAGATACCTGGGATTTGATTTGTTTCAGTGTCAAATGTACAGTATATAGTTTAGTTATTTGAAATTAGTTTGTATAGCTGGCCTGACATTTTTTAGATGATCAAACCAAATTCCAATGATCGAATAAATTAATTAATCAGCTTCCAGGTTCCTGTTAAAAAAGGATGCTTTTATAATTTATTTGTGTAGTATCCTATGAATTAAAATGTGTCTTTAAACCTCAACAGACCCCACAGGTTAAGGAATAAGGATAATAAAATATAGAATGGTTATGGCACCATTTATTGTTATGGCACTTAATGATAAGTAAGAGTTGTACATCATCATTATAAATGTAATGTAATTGTAATAGTAATAATAGAAGTCTAGTATTGTAATTACAATGATACTTGGTTAGAGAATTGTATATTGTTGGGCACTTGAGGAATTAATGAGCCCGAAGGAGCTGTGACAGCAGCTTCCAACCTGTGGTTCAGCCTTCACTTATTCCCTTGTTATTACTTCCCACCACATGTTGAGGAGACTCCCACCGCTTCCCATCTATTCAGTCAAACTGGAGGGCTCATGACAGAGAGCTCAAGTCTCAGGGGGCATAGCTCGAAATATTTAGAACTGGTCCTCCGTTGCACCATTCTTTGTTTAGGGGTAGACAACATTCACTTCACAGAGCGAAAGGACTCCACTAGAGTATCACCACTAATATGAAAGATGCAGCATTCTTTCTAAACATCAGTGTGATAGAAAATAAGCAATTGTATCCTTTATCTAACCTGCAGTATTTAATGTAATTCTTAATATGTCCATTTATTTATACCAGTCATTTGTGGATGGAAGCATTATATGCCACTACCAAATCTTCTAGGTTTTATATGTGTTGGTTTGATATTAATCATATAAAAAATTAAACAATTGCAGTTCATTTACAGTGTGTATTAGATAACCTACCATCCATTAGGCATATCTCACACACACTGGAAATTAACTGCAATTGTTTAATTTTTTATATGATTAATATCAAACCAACACATATAAATTAAATATATTGTGTGTGTGTGTATATATAAACATGCATTCTTCAAAACTTTAGTCCTACTGTTTACAGTGGTCACTGCTCATAAGTGGCAGACGTATGATTGTTGGTTTGATGTATTATACGATTGCTTGGTAAATTGGACGGCACCCCTAGCACCTATTTCCTGGGTGTTCACCTGGCTATTTTTATTTGTCACCCGGCTCTTGGAGCCTAACAGAGTCCGATTATAATACAATAAACCCTTGCTTCTCCTATGGAACAGACACTCTGAGAGTATTACAACCAGCAGTGTGTGTCTGACCAGTCCTGGCAGCTGTATGCAATAACCTCCAAAATTTTTCAATATTGCAAAGTATTATAAATGCCCCACCCGGCTTCTTGTTAATGGCAAAAATTTCTGGGGAGAACACTAGACCTATACAATAGTAAAATAATGTGAATGTGGGACACTTGCATTCTGTAGTTAAGGTTGCTGCTTGATATACATTCTTCTTCAATTGTACAGTTTTACTTACCAACGTCTGTTTTCTGAATGGAGAAACAGCATAATGTGATATAGTCATTAGGATTCATCACTATAAAATTCATTAGCTGAATTAAAAGGATTAATATCAATATGGAAGTAGTGTAGCGATTTAAGGTATAATTAGTGAAATCACCTGTTAATAAGTTATTGGTTACTGATATCAAAATCTGGACGAAAAAATGGATTAATGCATGTCCCTGATTGTTAGTCCAGTGTCTTGTGTGGGACATATTCTTCCTTGTCCGATGTATTGTGTTATCCTCCATTATCGCTGGATTAGTGGTACATGGAGGTGCTGGTTTAATATCAAATTATATATTAAGTCCCCTGGGTCTTTATAAAATCTCCCCCTATCCAGTTTTTCTCTATCTTTCTTATGACTTTGAATTTAAAGCCTGATGGATTACAGTGGTGTACTTTCTGGAAGGGGTCCAATACACTATGTAGGGGGGTATCCTTTCTTGATATTGCGACTGTGCTCACCAATCCTATCTTTGAATGTCCTGATTGTATGTTTTATATATTGGAGATTGTATGAGCATTCAAGAAAGTAAAATTTTTCCTGTCACATGATATGAATTGGTGAATTTTAAATGTCGCTTTGACGTTTCATTGGAAATCTTGTAAAAATTTTGTACTGTTGTGGTTTAGATTTTTGCATCCGATGCATTTGCCACAGTAGTATAATCCTGTGGGCTCTACTGTGCTGTCAGTGCGAGTTTGTGTGGATTGTTTAGTGGAGATGTGGCTGTGTACCAGAGTGATATTGAGACCTGGTGCTTTTTTTTGTAAACCACGTTCGTTTTTACGGGCAGAATGTTGTTGAGAGTGGGGGTTCTCAGTAATATGTTTCAGTTCCTCCTAATCATCTTTATGATTTTGTTTGCAGCCGTTGAGTCTTGGTAATGAAATATACCATGTTCGTTTATTTTTGTCTAATGTCTTTTCTTTGTTTGTGAGTAACTTATACCTATCCATGTTTCTAGCTTGTTTAAATGCCCCTTCTACTGTATTGTAATTTGTAGGATCTCTCAAGGAATTTGGATTGTAGCTCTCTCCCTTGCTTTTAACAATCTGAGATATTAGTACAATTCGTTTGTATCCTGGTGAATTGACCTAATAGAATGTGTTTTAAAGTTAAATCGGGTGGTGGTGGCTTGTAGCCAGGCTATAGCTATTCAAGTCTACTTTCTTTTGGAAAGTTTTTGTGGTTATGATATTGTTGTCTATGGATATGTCTAAATCCAGAAATTCAATGTGTTTGCTGGTTTGTGATGTAAACTGATGATTCTATTGTTGTTGTATAAGTAGTTGAGGAACATGGTCAGGGTTTCCTCTCACCTTTCCATATGAAGAGAACATTGTCTATGTATCTCTTCCAGAGAACCAGATTCACACAGAGATAGTCTCTTTACCAAATGTAGTTTTCATCCCACTTTGCCTTAAAGAGATTTGCATAACTCGGTACAGATCTTGTGCCCATTGCAGTCCCTTGTGTTTGCATATAGAATTGTTTTTCAAAGCAGGTGTAGTTTTGTTTGAGAATGAAATCAAATCCCCTAAGTATGAATGTGATTTTGCTCTTGGTTCCTATCTCAAAAAATATTGTACACTACTGATCCCGTTGTTGGGGTCAATAATTGTAGACAGGGACTTGACGTCGCTGGATACCAACCACATCTCTTTCAGTCCAAGTCATATCTTGTAGTGCTTTGAAAGCCTTGGTAGTGTCTTCTGGGAATTATCTCTGATTTTTGACATAGCTTTGTAAAAAATAATCTAGGTACTGAGATAAATTGGAGGTGAGCGAACCGATTCCTGATATGGTGTGTCTGTATGGAGGATTATTGGAGTTTTTATGTAATTTGGGCATATAGTAGAAAGCCAGTATTATGGGATGTTGTTTTCAAAAATTCATATTCCTTGGTGTTTAGTATTCCTGTTTCTTTACCGTTATTGAACAGGTTTATGAGTTCTTTTTGCAGGCTGGATGTGGGGACTTATTTCAATGTTTTGTACGTGGTGATGTCATTCAATATTCTCTGTGCTTCTGCTCTATAGTCCTATTGGTTAAGAATATCCAAACCCCCACAATTGTCTGTGGGTTTGATGATTATAGCAATTTTAATGCTTCCTTTTCCTCTTTGTAAGTTTAGGTTGTGTCTGTGTGTATCTGGTGTCCATTGTTTCAAGTTCATCTACTAATAATTTCTCAAAGGTATCCAAATAGCTATTTTTGGCTTGGTTAGGATAAAGTACTGATAGTTGTCTAAAATCCATGTGTTGGACCTTCTGTTCTGTTTGTGCAAAATACTTCCTAAGGCATATCTTCAAATGAAGTTCTGAATATCACAGTAAGTCTCAAATTTATTAAGTTGGCAGGTAGGTATGAATTTGATTCCCTTATTAAGAAGTGTGATTTTGGTGTCTGAAAGTTGGTGATTGCTTAAGTGAAATATCCCAGCTGATTTGAGGGATGTGGATTGTTTTGGACTTATTTTTTTTTTTGTTTGGGTCTTTTTTTTATGTCTTTTTTGCTTCCTCTACCTCCTCGTCTTATTTTTCTAGACTTTTCTTTTTTGGTGCGTGGATTCTGTGTTGGGTCTGGAGCTGTCGGTTGGCATATGCCCAATCCTAAAAAAATTGTGATTATTTATGTTTTCTGCTTTTGTCTCCAATGGAGTCTGACGTCAGTTCTTCTGTTTTAGTGTCGAGTAGTAGGTGCTAACATTTCTTGGGTGTCTTGTGGTTTATTTCCCCTTGTAGTAGACAGCTCAAATTTGTGTTGAGCAAGCCCTGTTCAAATGATTGATTGTATTGCAAGGGTTTTTTATTATGAATCTAGAGTCATCAGTCAATTCCTCAGATATCTTCCTCCTTGTGATGTTTTGTGTATTGGTGCTGTATGGTGTTTTTATCTTGTTGGAATGTATTTGTGACATGAATTGCTGGTAAGTGAGTCCTATCAGAAACCGATAACTTATTAACAAAAGATTTCATTTATTTTACCTGATTAACTTTCGTTTTCGATATTAATCCTTTTAATTCATTTGATTAATTTTATAGGGATGAATTTATCTTTATGACCTGTATCACATTACTTTGTTTCTCCATTCAGAAAACAGATGTTAGTTTGGTTAGTAAATCTGTACAATTAAAAAATATTCTATATCAAGCAGCAGCAACTTTAACTACAGAATGTGAGTGTCCTTACAATTTACCAACTAGGTCTGCCTGCAATGCATCAAACCAACAATCATAGGTCTGCCGCTCATGAGCAGTGATTACTGTAAACAGTAGGAATAAAGTTTTGAAAAATACAGGTTTAAATATCAGCACCAACACCCACCATTAAATAACTTAACATAGGTTACAACTATATGTATTACCGTATCAAAATAGGTAATACTGAACATCGAACAGTTAAATACTTGTATGTTTGTACTGATGAAGGTGGAAAGCGTAGAATTAGCACCTGTTTGGACAGGTGACACTCAAATACCCATTAGAGGTACTATTCAAGTTCAGGTCACCACACATAATTCAGTCACCACATAGGACCTTTAATTTTAGTATTAAGAATATGAGAACCATTTAGCAGCAGCCTGGATTAGAAGAATTAATATGTAGGATAATTATAATGCAAGAACAAACTGAATCGTGTTACACAACAATCACATATCAGCCAGACAAATATCTATGTATATCAACAATTCATTAACCAGAAGATAGGACAACCAGAACTTATGAGGAAACCAGTATGTATGTGAAACAACGATATGCAAACTTAATTAAAAAAAATCACGCAGAGCTTTAACGAATTGCAGTCATCCTGGGAAGTGAATAGTGTCCTCCCTATAAAACTGTAGGGAGGCCACTATTCACTCATTCACTAAATGGATCAAGCTGAGAACTTTCCGGCGGGTTTGAAAAGTGGAGATGTTGCCTATAGCAACCAATGAGATTCTAGTTGTTGTTGTGTAGAATGTAGTAAATAAATGATAACTAGAATCTGATTGATTGGTTTTTCAAACCCGCCGGTAAACTCTCAACTTGATACATTTACCCCCTGGTCTCAGATGAAACACATCAGTAGCCTTTAACAAGCTCGTTCGTTAGAGACTGATGCCAAATTATGGTAGCGCAACAAGACTACTAAACCCTACGCTTTATTTTATCTGCAGAAATTTAAGTTGAACCTGGAACATATAAAAAAAAGTACCTGTTGAAGCATACTTCACTATGATTAGCAACATGTTTGTCCCAAGCCGTTGACTCACACCAGAGAGAACACCAAACAAACACGGGAAATGAGATCCTGTATCCTGGCCGGGGCACCACATGGCCATCTACAAAAGAGGATTACTACTGTTTACCCATATACGCGACCATCACAATATTAAGGTAATTACAACCCCTCGCACCACACAATGAATTTACTCAACATATACATCTGGACACCTTTCTGACAGCTCAATTGACTATTCTGCCATCCAATAGATATTGACCACAATTTTACAATCTTTTTCTTGTTTCTGAGTTAAGCACCAAAACTGGGACTAGAGCCACTAATACTGTTTATATTATTAATTAGAAACGTGCAAGCGATGTTGTGTTATGTAATGTTTGTTACAATTATTGTTCAAGTATTGAGCTACCAGTAGATACACCACACACAGTGTATACAGTGCATTATATTAAGCACTAATGAAACAAATACAAGAGGACACAGATCAGACACCCTTCAAATTCGTCACATCTGACTGTAGAGCACAGAGTATATTTACAAAAAACATATGATTACTGGAGGAGTTGGTTAAACCTCATTCATTAAGCTGCTCATACGAGGCCATTATTCTTACTGTTTGCTTGCATCAACCACATATACCTGTATAGACCATATATGTGTATTGTAGCTAGGATTTTACCAAGCAGTATGAAGTCAAAAATTATAAGCCAAATATCCAAATGTAGCTTCTTTATTCTGGTATCTAAGCATGACTGTAACATCCCAACAATAATCTAAACAATTATTAATGCATTTCTACATTTTTATCTACCTTTCTTGTTACTGGGCATGTTTTAGTTACACACCCTATCTGAACTTCCCACTCCCATACAGTGTTTGACCTTGCAGGGGTCGGAGTACATCTGGTTTCTCCTGTAACTTGGTACAATCCGATACAGGAATGAGCCTTATCTCCCTCTTTGTTAAGCTGGGTACACACTACAGAATTTTCCACCAACTTTTTATGCCGATCGATGGTCCGATCGCTCAGTCCATGAACTGCATACACACTAGCCTTGTTTTAGACTATAAAGGGAAGAGCAGCTGTCCTGTTAGCGACTTTTTACAGCCATGTTGTCGTGAGCAATGATTTTAATTTTGTACACGCTGAAGCAACATTTGCGGGGCATGTAACGATATACCAAAGACATTAGCATAAAGGGGCAGAGCTTTCACTATAGTTAACACCCAAAGGCGCATAAAAAGAGAAGGCAACACTGTCTCTTCATTCATTTCTATAAAATAGAAGTGTATTACCATATATAAAGTTTAGAAAAAACATTAAACTTATTATGTAACGGAATGCTCCATTATCTGTGGGCATCATCCGCTGATTGGTCCATAGCAGAAACGAACGTCCATGTCTGAGTGTATAAAATGACAGGAGCCTGTCCGGCGCAGAGGAGCGTGAGAAGATGGCGAGTGAGGAGAAGGTGTCAGTGGGAGTTGCAGCTATGGAGACAGAGATAGAGTCAGAGATGGTGCTGGAAGGGCCAAAAAATGTTGAAAAAGTTAAGGTGGGGGATGGAGATGCTCAAGAAGAGCAAAGAGCAAAACCAATGAGCCCAAGAGAGGTGGAGATGATGGGGAAAGTACTGGACCAGTACGACTACGACATTAAAAAAAAGCATGTGTAGTGTACCTGTTTTGAAGGACTTTATTTCAGTCTAGTTTCTCACGAAGCAATGCCTAATTTGTAGCATAGATTTTTATTTGTCAGAACGAAGAATTAACGGTGAGAAGGCCAGTTTAGATACCACTGATACCACTAATGTAACACCTGTTATCAAACAAGAAAAAATTGATGTTGAATACCAAGATATCAAAGAAGTTATACACAAAGGTATTTCAGTGAACATATATAGACAACTAAATGCTTTGGTCACATACCTGTACCATTAGAATTAACCAAAATGACACCTGTTTTCCAGAATATATGGAGGTTAAGCCCACTATTATTGCGATTGCGTCACAGGGACCACAACCTAAACTGATCTCAAGCAGTGTGCAAGATGAGGAAATGAGTATTTCTGGTATTGGATATAAATTACAGATATAGAAGTTTAATGAGAAAAAAAAAGTATTTCCTTGTTTTGTAGGCAAAGAAATCAAAGGGAATAGAAACCCAAGTGACATCAAGAAAAAAATTTAAAATCTTGAGAAAAATTTTGTTGAAATGTGTATGCTGTTTGGAAATGTTCTGCCACAAACCACTAGCAACTTTAAAGTGTAATACTATTTTTTTCACTTGTCATATTCTGCATTAATAAATTTTGTACATTTTTTTTTTTTTTTTCCTGCAATAAAACTTTTGCATGAACACTGTGTGGTTTATTCTGGGTATTTTACAAATATTAGTTAATAAAGGTTAATATGACTTTATAAGTTTAATAGTTTATAAAGGTATACGTTTTTATAAAGGGTAAATATGAATAGGTTCCCAACATAGATGCAAAGGATAATAACACACATGCTTTACACAAGTGTAATGGTCTGCAACCAGACAGGTGCTATACACATCTATACAAAACACAAGCCTGTGATATGCGGATACCGCACCACGTGGGACTGGTACAGGCATCACAAATTTACATACACCCGCCCACCAGGTCGAGGAAGTATCGGAGGATTGTCGTGGATCGGAATGAAGTTTATACACACTACACAACGGAAAGGAGATTGGAACGAAAATATTGAACAGTATGACCAACCAAATGAGGCGACAATCGTCCATTTGGGCAGACTTTCGACCATCGTTTCACTACACACACTGACCCGACTTTCGAACGAATGGTCGTATGTTTACTGGTTGAGCTGATTAGTGGACAAAAACCCTGTAGTATGATGCCCAAGTTTAGACACCAACTTGAGCAGACTATTAACTTGTATTGGCTCTTACAGCATAAAAAAATGTTAGAAAATGGAATATCCTTATCAGTATACATAATATATAAAAATTCTGGAATGCTTGAATCAGAGAAGTGGCTCTGAACAAAACTCTTCTCCCCCACTACAAGCATGAGGTTTGTGGATGCTTGTGTAACTTACACAGTGTAAGTCTGTTTAGCAGCTCAGGATTAGCATATGAAATGCTGTGACATCTAGAGATGTTCACTGACCCCCTTGTTCTGGTTTTGGATCTGGATTAACTTCGTGTTTTGGTTTAGGCAAAACCGTACTTGCGTGTTTTGGCTTTGGATCACGATTTGTTTTTCTCTCCTTTCTTCCTAGAATCCCTATTTTTATTTTTTGCTACAATCACACATTTTTGTTCCCCCCCCCCCTACATCATTATTAATCTCAATAACAATAACTTCAAGTCATTTGCAGTCAATTTTGACCACCTCACAGGTCACAATATTATTTTCATACATTTTTTCAAACCAAGACTGCAGCGACCTGGCTGGATGCTAAGCAACAGAGCAATGACACAAACACACGGCAGTTCATAGCACATCTAGGAAACATTGCTATTCAGCAGTGTCAGTACAGAAAAGTGGTGCAAGATGGAATCGTCCTGGATCATGAAATCAGTTATGGTTCATTTGATCGTTCCACCTGTTCCTTGAATAACTGTGGTAATTCTACTGCTAATATGCATGCTTTTATCAGACCCAGACCAATCCAGGGTGCCAGACAATGCACTAAAAAGAGCCATTATAATTCACAGCAAAAAGCAAGTTCATCACTGAGCTTAGAATCATCCCCAATTCCCCAAAAATTATAATATAGTTAGGTAGCTTTTGAAGTAAAGTGCAGATTACAAACATTTTGTGCAATACTGATGAAACAGTAGCAAAGTGGAAAGTAATACATATACACATCTATTTAGACATCCATGCTTACATTACTGTAACTTTACAAATTGCTAGACGACTGTTGTCAGGATTTGGGTAAAAATCCACACATGAGGTGAATTTTTGGTTTTATGCCCAGGCATGACAATGTCCTTCTTCATATCACATGCAAGAACTGCTTCCACTGGAGCAGATTTGCACAAACAACATCATCCTCATCAACCACCTCATCAGCTACGCAAATATCCTCCTCCTACTGTTGCAATTCCAAATTGGCATCCTCAATTTGTGCATCACGACTACACTTTGGCTGTTCATGCACACATCTGCAGAAATGATGAAAGGGGCCTTCTTTATGGGTACACTGTCAGACAGGTCAGGATTACACATAGCTCTCGTGGATAGATTCTCCTCATGGATTTGTGTCATTTCTGAATCTGAACAAACATTTTCTTCTAATGCCTTACTGTTTTCTTCCAGCTCGGCTTTTACGTGTATAGGTATGTGGACACAACTTTTGGAGTCCGAATGACAAGGTCTTGCTTGGTCATGACTGACCTTGCAAGAAGATGCCTCAATGACAGTTGCAGAACTAGCACTCCTAGAGAAAGGCGAAGGCCTCATTCTTTCCTTGCCACTGCGTGTGTAGAATGGCATGTTGGCAATTTTATTTTTTTCTGCAGATAACTTTGTCTGGATTACAGGTCTTTTTTTCTTGACCAAGGTAAAAGGTGTTTTTGCACATTTTTGTTTCCCTGACTTAAAAACATTGTGCACTTTTATATGGGCTTTAGTAGATGACTTAGAGGGATTGCTATCATCATGACTGGTGCCAGCAGCTGCTTGGTGCTCCTGGTCTTCTGTGTACTACTGTGAATCCATTTTGATAACACAGTACAATGTGACAGCAGATTAAGAACAACACTGCCAGCAATGATAATTAGCAATGGAGCAATGGAGCTCTCCTGAATGTCACTGGAGACTTTGAAGTACACTGCTACCCATCCTCTTTTTTTTTCTACCTATGATGCTGCCCAACTGCACTAGAACTGTGCTACCTCTTCTATGACCCTCTGTGAAATGGCGCTGGATCGCTGTGGAGGGCGGTACTGATAGAATCCAAAGCTGGCGAGATCCAAGATTTGACGGTGTAGTACTCGGATCTGCTAAGTTCGGGTGTGTTCGGTTCTCTGGGAACCGAGCCTGAGCATCTCTAGTCAAAAAAGGAAAACATCCTGTGCTAGGCTGTATACAAATATATAATATAATATATATGTATGTCAAAGCAGCTGTGAAGCAAGGGGCCAATTGCTAATCCCCCAAAAAAGGCAACAAACACTAAAAGAAGAAGACACAGCGCTGAGATACTGATCAATTGATAAATTTGCATGGTATATAACCAGGGCAGAGAACACCAATATATAAAAGTAAATACAATTTATTACAAGAAATACCTATTGCTTGATAAAAAAAACATTGAAATAATGAGCTCAAATAGACAAAAACCTTCTATATGTGAAAAAAACAATATAGAAATTAGATCACCCTTAATAGAGAAATTAGACCTGTTTATGCGTATGAGTGTAGAACTGTGAATGGTTAATTGTCCCAAATGTGCATTTTTCATGGAGTCTCTCCTTATAAGTATAATCCACCCTAAGATCACATGTGGAGATTACTATATAGTAGAGTTTGTCTGGATTACGAGCCTATTAATTGTCACGGAGGATATAGGTGGTTAATCAACCCCACTAGTACTCACGATTACCCTCGTGGTTTGCCGCTTTTCAGCTGTCCGGGGCTCATCTACTCGTGGTTCTCTGTTGTCACTAACATCTCTAGTGACAACATTTTCGGGTAACTCTACCCAGGAAATTTTTTTTCATTTTGTGTTACACAAAGCAGAAGAGCTCCTTTTTGCTGGCTGCTTTCAACCTGGTAGGACACACAGGGGCAGCTGGACTGAGGGGCAGTGGGGCATGGCCCACCCTTGGCCGGTCCCATCATGGGCTACCTTTGGCTGGGTCACTGGGCCACCTACATTTTTTTTCCTTTAAAACTTTTCTAATAGGTTGCTGAATCGAGTCTTGTCCTACAAGCTAAAATTTGGCAGCCCTCCCCTGAGGACACACATGGCCCAACTGCTGGAAACTGGAGTGGAATGGAGTTTTGTGTATGTGCTGTGGCCTGGAAGGCAATTTAGGGCTGGTTAGTATGGGAAAATGAATGTTATAATGGAGTATATGAATGGATTGAATAGTATATAGTTAAAATGATTAACTGTTAAGATGTGTAAGTGTATATGTGTTTATGGGAGTTTGTATTAAGTGTAATTGAATGGAATTGTTGTGGTTACACTCTTTGTGAGCTGTTTGAGTTAAGGGAAAAACCTTGTGATAGTTATAATATGTAACTGTTTGCTTGTTTGGGTTATTTGAATGGAATTGTCTGAATTCAGATAAAATGGAGTTAGTGCAGATAATATGGAGCAGTGGCGGATCCAGGGGGGGGCGATCAGGGCAAACGCCCCCCCTACCCTGCCGTTCAGCAGTGACAGTATGCTGCCCGGCTGCTCTGATTGTGTTTTAAACACAATCAGAGCAGCGGGACAGCACACTTTCACTGCTGAACGGACCTGCACATACTGTGCAGCCGCCGGCAGCCTTAGAACACAGAAAGGGGGCGGGGCCTAAATGCCCCCCCTAAAATCGCCCCGGGTAGGGCAAATGTCTGGGTCCGCCCCTGATATGGAGTTCGTGCTTGTTTCAAAAGTTAGATTAAGTTTTTGTCAGTATATGTGGATTTAAAATGGTTGCAAAAGATACTTGGGATAGATATCTGTTGTGTATTATGTCTTGCTGTCTCTCACTAAATAGATGTCTTTTGTGTAAAATAGATATTTGTGTGGACTTACAAGTATATTACTAGAAGTTTACGAACTGTGCCCTGTTCATTGGTAGTAAATTAGGCCATTACAAGCACATGTAGCTAGCATACATGTAACAAAGCATTTTATGAGGTAGGCCATTTTAAGTATTGTGAGCTGTTGGGACGCTAATGGAGATTGCAAATACTGTGTAATGGAGGTGTGTGGTTACAGGGCGAAGCCAGCTATGCAGTTTGTTGATTGTGGCTGATATCAGGACTTAGATGCATAGCAAATGATAGGATTGTTCAGGAAGTGATCAGGTTGTTTAGTATAAAGGTTTGTTAGCATGATTGTACAAAATGACTCTGGTGCTGTGATGCTAGAAGTTTCCATGTAAGGTGTTGTGTAATGGATGAAAAAGTGGAATTTAAAATGGTACAGCCTACTAAATACTTTGTAACCTTTGCATTCTTGCTGGACAAATATTCAATATGCATTTACCTTTGTGTATAAAACCATTGTCCCATAGATTGTAAGCTTGCAAGCAGGGCCCTCTTACCTCTCTGTATGTATTACCTAGTATTGTTTAATTACTGTTTGTTCCCAATTGCAAAGCGCTACGGAATCTGCTGACCCTACATAAATAAATGATGATGATTACTGACATACTTATAATCACATTACCTGGCTCCCCTATTGATTGATTGACATTACTACTGATGATCTTAGTTAATAAAGTGGCATAGTGGTTAGCACTTCTGCCTTGCAGCACTGGGGTCATGAGTTAAATTTCCGACCATGGCCTTATCAGTTAGGAGTTTGTATGTTCTCCCTGTGTTTGCATGGGTTTCCTCCGGGTGCTCCGGTTTCCTCCCACACTCCAAAAACATACTGGTAGGTTAATTGGCTGCTAACAAATTGACCCAAGTCTGTGTCTGTCTGTCTGTGTGTCTCTCTGTTTGTCTGTGTGTGTGTGTTAGGGAATTTAGACTGTAAGCCCCAATGGGGCAGGGACTGATGTGAATGAGTTCTCTGTACAGCGCTGCGGAATTAGTGGCGCTATATAAATAAATGGTGATGATGATGAGGATAAAGCCTGTAATATTGAGTGAAGCTTGAGTATTTATCATAAATCACAGAATAAGACTGAACTTGATCATGATTCCTGCTTTCATCATTAAACAAGGTTAGGAATGTTTAGATGAGCCCTGTTTTGCACCAGTGTGCTACAAACTTGTCTATTTTGGGTTTCACTTACACGTGTGAATAAACATGGGGCAGACTAAAGTAAACAGGTTTACTGATGGAAACTGCTCTGCAAAATTGTGAGTGTTTCAGCCTTAGAGCTGATTTAGAAAAGCTGCTGGGAAACCCAGAAGTCACATTGAATTTGCAGATTTGTCATAACTCGTAACACTTGTTTATCTTACATTGCTGATATATTGGCATAGATAGGTATCTTTCTTAGATTAAATGTAGTTTTAACAGCTGTTAACGCAGTTTAGTAAACAGACCCCTAAGTTTGGAGGACAACTCTGATCCATGTTTGAGCTGTGGGTGGAACAAAGAAAAAAAATGCTCCTTTTATGGTAGATTGAAATTTCCACATTGCTGCTAGGGCACAAAATCGACTCTGAAATTTTCCACAATATCAGTCAATCTCACCTTATGCTAAACTTTGTGAAGACTATAGTGTGACCCTCCTTAAATGGTATAGTGATCATGATAAATATCTCTTAAAAAATGAGGTCACAAAAAGATCAGTAACTTAGGATACATCTATCAACCAACCACATTGCACATGCTCCACTCCTTTCAAACCAAAGTGACACGCAGCACAAAAAGGTCTATATTGTGCTGACAGCAGAGGAAATTGGAGGGGAATGGAGTTCATCTTTCTAAAATCCATAGGATTATCTCACAAATGCTTCAGGCTCCACACACTCGGATACATTCAATAAAAGCAAGACCCTGTGTATTGTGGCGGCAGTAATTAGATGAAGTGGACATAAATCTCAGATTTGTGTCATACCCATCAATATCGATTCATATATATATTATTTTGTTTTTAATCTTGTCCTTTGGAAATGGTTTATTGTAGCTGTAAATGTCATTGAAACATTCAGCTGTTTAAATGCTCCATGCTGGCTGCCAGTATTGAATATTACTTCTCAGTGTGTACTGGTAGCATTCTTCTGCTGTGTGCAACCTTTGTGTTTCACAATACAATCAATTCATGCTGTGATTTTGTTCTCCTACAGTGTATGAAATATGGATCTAGGATTTCGGAGAGGAAAAATGGCTTTGTTTTATTTTTCTTTATTATAAGATTACATTTATGATGGTGCTTTTACAGAGGTCTACTCTCAACCTCTGCATCGTTTATGAACATGCAAAGTGCATACAACTTAAGCAATTTGGATCCCACATTTAATTAGGAACAAGCTAAAATACTTTGCAACAATATCCTCTTCCTGTGCTGTGATACACATGAAGACTAGCAAAATCAAAAGTTAAACAATACAGAGTAAGTAGCTTAATATTGAAACCACAATGTTCATGGTGATTATTTTACTACTTAATTGTATTGCCCAATTACTAGTGAACCTAGCTATTTTGCTTCCTGAAGTGGCTACTAAATTGACACCATTCTCATGTCTTGATTTCTTTGTGGTTAAATCTGGACCACTTTGTAATGTCACATTGTTTATTCACAATAAATAAGGTAACCTTATATTACATTAGTTTAAAATATTGCTAAATCCTATTCAGGGTTTATGGTAAATATATACTGCAAGAAGACTTCTAACTGGAAAAATATGCAATATGATGTAGTACTTACCCTTGTGTATCAAACTCCCATTGTCCCATAGATTGTAAGATTGCGAGCAGGGCCCTCTTACCTCTCTGTCTGTATGTATTACCCAGTATTATTTTATTAATATTTGTTCCCAAGTCTAAAGCGCAGCGGAATTTGCTGGTGCTATATAAATAAATGGTGATGATGATCAAGATTCAAGTGTAATGGGAAGGAAATAATTGAAACCTACAATGTACAATTGCTGTACCATTTATATTGTCCATTATGACTGCAAATCACATCTCTTAATCCATACTATAAGTGACTAATAAAAAAATGTGTCGAAGTCGTATAATTGGATGAACGAAAGTATATTGGTTAATATTGTTTTATTTTGGTCGATTGCACTCAGTATTCCACGCTACACGTGGCATACGGCGATCGCACGGTAAAATATGCACGTACACACTCGCATTACAACATTTAGTTATATATATAATTCATATTCATATTGGTTCCGTTACACTGTAATTTATGAGCAGATAGTATTTGGTTTATTATTAGTTTATATAATATGATTATATGTGCAGTTCAGTGATATATATGGTTCAGATAATAGGAAAGGTGGCATGTCTAGTATCATATTAAAACCCTATTCATCAGCAGCTGTCCGGTGCAGTCGGCGAAGAGATCACACATTGCATACTTTAGTTATTGATATTAGGAAATAAATTTTTGTATGATGCTGGCTATGAAATGCTCACATCCCCTGGAGAGACGACCCCCAACTTTGGATTTCTTAGATTGAATCAGCCTATGACCTGTTTACCCTGGATCCACCCAATGCCTGGACCTATAGAAACAAGCTACGTCATCTCTATTGTTCACTCTGTAACACTGTACTGTATATATAATCATAGCTGCACCCCCACTGGCCTCAGTCTACTCTGACCACAGTTATCTATACAGATATACTGTGCACTGGGACCCGTGGATGCGCAGCGAAGCGCAGGCAATAAGAGCGCGGTATGTATGTATCTTTTGGTATTGGCTGTACTGTACTGTATTATATAATAATGTATTGAACTGTTAACTTTTTACATCTGCTAAAATAAATTGATTTGTGCGTTAGAAACACAATACAATCGCTTGGGTAATGCTTATTAGATAACGATACAATTACTTTAATAATTTGGGGGCTCTTGAGTTAGGAGGTTACGTTGCCAGATGGTATGCAAAGCTGACGGAATTCGGTTCCTCAACAAAGGGTGGATATTGACGGACCCATCTCACACGGGAAAGAACGCAATGTGTTTAAAACCTGTTGTCCATTTTGTGTTGAGAAGCCGAATGTTCGCAGTTGCGTAATCTGAAGGAATGCTAACTAGAATCTAGGGACAAGAAAGAAAAATGTTTCTTTTGATTGTCGTTTGTCGTTTTAAAAGGTATTGCATTGCCTAGTGTATGTGTACTTCCTGTTTAGCGTGTATGAACTTCCGGTATTGTTACCACGTGCTTTAAACAATCATGTGCATAGTCTGTTATATATGCATAGTATAATTACTTGTAAAAAGCCTCTTAAAATATATTACTAGTGTTTGGGAAATTCATTTTCTGTACAGAAATCAAAAGGTTGTGTGTGTGTATGCGAATGTTATGCACAAAGACAAAAGTATACTGGTAACGGAATATAGGGTTCTGCTCGTGCGCCTAATACTAATCTCGATGTTCACAGATAACTAGAATCTCTGAGTATCTGCGGTTGGACCGCATGGCAGGGCCTTGATTGAGTATTGGGAGGGCAGTGTGGAACTATTGAAAATAGATAGCGCTTTGGTTCAGGTGTGTCTGATGGGGCACGCTAAAAAAAGAGACCTGACAACAAAGGTTCTGTTCACAGGGTGAGCAGGATATAAAGAAACCTTTGTGTGAAGTGGTGTTCTGTTCTAAGAAAGATCGCAAAGCTTACTGATAGTTATTATCCGTAAGCGGTGCGATCGGACCGTATGGTTGATTTAGTGCAGCCGTGATGGCGACTTGGGAGATGTGGGAGGAAATACGCTGCAACCACTGATATTCTTGATTGATATTGGTTGCTAACAGTGGAAAAGTACTCAAACTAGGAAAGGCATTGATATTTTTAAGGGGACGTACCTGTTGAAATCGTCCAGGGCCAAGAAGTCATGGAGAGTTGTGTGCTGCCTAATGAATGGCCGGTTGGGTCGGCAAAGCATGTTATGTATAATAAATACGGTGTGTATGCAACGGCATACTGCGACAAATGGGTCAAGATGACCCAGGAGTGTGTGAAACCTTTCCCAAACATAGGTAGTCTTGACTCAGAGGTGTTAAATAATGTTAGAGATAAAGTGCGGTTGATTAAATCAACAAAAACGAGAATTGAACATGATGACTGTTTAAAATTGTGGCAACAAGAAGGGTACACGTGGCAAGGGAGCGCGTGCTCAGTGGAAGTAGGCGTAGCGCAAATCGCGCACACAACGGAAGTGAGCAGTGCAAAGCGTGGCGATCTAAGCACAAGCGCGCCCCAGACAAGTTCGGCCGGGGCGGTAAGTTCAGCCAATACCAAAAATGTAAAAAAAAATGTAACTAGTAACTTGTATGTTGTTTTAAGTAATGGTAAAAGTAATGTTTCAGGACAAAGAAAAGGAACGATCCCACCAGCAGGGGCAGCGGTTGAAAGTGGTGAGAATAATGTAAGGGTTAATAAAAGGGGAGACATCCATTGTACTGCAACAGCAATTTCAGCAACTAGTTCAGAACATAGTGATTTGGTAGACTTACATCCTGTTCGCACAACAGCAGTTCCTAATGAGAAAGCGGACAGAGATGGTGAAGTTCCCGTGAAACATGTAGTAACACATTCTCCACGGACTAGGTCTGAAATGTTCTCAATTTTGTCTGATTTCCCTGATCCTAGAAAAGATTTGGCCAAATGTCAGAAGTTTGTTAGATATTATGGTAATGTGTACGAGCCAACTAATAACGATTGGCGAGTATTATTGAAGACCTGTCTTCCTTTCAATACTGATATACAAAAGTTTATTAAGGATTGTATGTTGGAGGAGGATGAATCCTTAACCGAGGATGATAATCAGGACAATATTAGACATATAATCACACTGTTGGCTATATATTTTCCAGTGATAGTGGACTGGAGTAAAATTTTTACTATCAAACAAAAGGATAGTGAAAATGCAACAGACTATTTTTGCAGGGCTCTGATAGCGATGGCCAAATATACTGGGGTATCAGACATAAAAGATAATGTACACTACAGAGGGGTTGCTGTTACAGTTCTAATGGATGGCCTCAGGGAAAATTTGAAAAACAGAGTACAAACTTCATTACCACACTGGAAAGGAATCACTGTAAATGTTCTCAGGGAGTCAGCCATAGGACATGATAAGAATATAAATAAACAGAAAGAGACACTAAGTGATAGGGTAATGATGATAAGTATCCTAGCAATAGAGGGACTGCACACACGACCACAGTGTAATAACACCTGGGTTAAGGAAAAGAAACAACATGAGTTGAGGAAGTGTTTTCAATGCAATAAAATAGGACACCTAGCAAAAGATTGTGCAGACATGACAAGGACGTGTTTTTACTGCCTTAAGAAGGGACACATGAGTAGGAACTGTGTAGAGAGAAAAAGGGATACCTGGGTTGGAAATCACATAGACACCCACAAAGGAGGCGTACACAAGTCTCAGAGGTTCCCAAACAATTGATTGCACACCCTGTATTAACTAATACTTTGGGGGAGAACTATAGCCAACTCTAGAGTACAGGTCAGACCTGTAGTCCTACAATCAGGCGTGGTAAATGTTAAATCGGTGGTAAGTATTAATGTGCAAAGTTTAGAAAAAAAACTGATTTAAAAGGTAATCTTTGTTGATGTTGCTTGTTTGTTTTATGTTGTCACATGTTTGCTTTCCTAAATCGCTGGCCGATGGTAAAGAATGAGAATGTTTGGTTTGTTTGTTGTTTAAAGATAACTATCTTGTCTTTTCTTCACAGATAAAGGTAGACAAAAGAAATCTAGACTTAGGGCTAGATTTACTAAGCTGCGGGTTTGAAAAAGTGGGGATGTTGCCCATAGCAACCAATCAGATTCTAGCTGTCATTTTGTAGAAGGTACTAAATAAATGAAAGCTAGAATCTGATTGGTTGCTATAGGCAACATCCCCACTTTTTCAAACCCGCAGCTTAGTAAATCTAGCCCTTAGTGTTTACAGGAGTGGGATAGAGAAATAGAAAGATTACTCTTGAAAGACTAATTAACAATGGCTGATTGGAAGACTCTTTGTTTCAGGCTGCAGTGACTCATGATAATTTGTTTGGCTGAGAATCATTATCCAAAAATGAAGTATGTACATACTTTGCTCCAAAATATCGTTTTATGTATTTCAGAGAAAATATGAGTCACTAAGAGTAAATTTTTCATTTCTCTATCATAAGTTAGGAAAGTCCGTTGAAAAGATATGTGGTTAATGTTATACCGAGTTCTTAATGAACAAATGACGGACGACACTGGATCGCACGGTTAAGACCACCTAGTCAATTAGGGGGAGGGATCATAGTTAAAGGAATACAGCCATTTCCCCATAGAGTCCAATCCAGCTGTCATTTTTTGCTGTAAAGATCTCCCTTTCTGCATGTATGTTTGTATTCAAATCTTTGTATTCCTATTATTCTTTAGTTTCTTATGTCTCATTCTTTACATCTATGCTAGAACCTCTCTATCTTTCTCTCTCTCTCTCTCTGCTCTGGTAGAGATAAAAAAAACAGACACAGTCTTATCAATGGGGCTAAGACATGTTTTTATTTTTTTACATAAGACAAATTCAGAGATACACACACTAGATTGACATGAGTTACAGAAACAGTCAGGGGTTTTGTTTTCATGTGTATAGAAACTGCTGATTTTAAGCAGAAAGGTTCTGTTGTGGAAATACGATTCATGTTTTATAGATTGCATATCTGTTTTGTTTTTTGTTTTTTGTTTTTGTGGTTCGTGCCTCCTGTACAAAAATGTGCCTTTATATGGATGCACAAAGGGTGGAGACAGGAGATTGCTAGAGGATAGGCATACAGATATGCATCTCTGTGTAGAACATTGGAGTAGGATTTTTACCACAAGATACGACATAATGTGAAACCCTAGAGAATGTAGAATTTTCGTGTTTTATATCTTTCACTGTTAGACAGACATGTACTCGGTACTGTTATATTTGAAGAAAGTGTTATAGAAATAGACCCCTTTGTCTTTCTCACTTAGTCAAGTAGCTGAATGTGAGGTACTGAGAGTGGCATGTGAGTTAGCAGAGAAAAAAATATACATTGATATTCAGCATTTTTCTAGTCTAAGGGGCGATGTTGAGTTGACTGAAAAATCTTTTTATAGCAATACCAGCACATGAGTAGGACACTACATAGAGGACTTTACACAGTGACACAGTCACCAACTGAAGTAGCTGCTAGTAAAGTCCACACTTGCCCACACGACCATACATAGCTGTCACACCAGGGCGAACATAGCTGTCAAATAGACAGCAGGATTTTATGTGACAGCTAACAAATTTATGTTTTGTTTTGTTTTTCATTGTATTGTTTTAAAATGTGAACACACACACATATTAGTTAATATATGAAGATTTGGGTTACCTGAAGAATTTCTGCAGATAAAACAAATCCACGTCATCCAATTACTACCCTGCAGGATCCTCAGGTAGACACTGGTGTACCGAAAAAATATGTCTAGGTGAAGGTGTATTGAAATGTGTCTAATAATTTATTACTATGTCTTACTCAAAGCTTTTGTTACTCAAGGTCATAGCCCTAGAGTTATAATAGGTGATAGGGGTATTCATGTTATTGATAATAAATGTATAATGTATGTTATGAGTAGTGGTAACAAATTACATGCTTTCGATTGGCCACAAACCAGTGTGGACATAAAGTAACGGTACTAATTAGAACGAATTGAATAGAATGAGAGTTGGAACTTGATTAAGGTGGCTGATAGCTCTGGCCACTAGTCCTTCCCCGCTACCAAAAGGTCACTCCTGGGCAGCCTTTTACCCGGTCGATTTTTTGAAATGTTCTTGACCCCTCTTGGGATGAATTTGTAACTGAGAGACTAGTTTAGACCTTGAGAGGGAAGGTAAATAGTGAGACAGCAACCGAGAACGTCCAAAACACTGTTTCTTGAAAAGGCACACTAACTGTCAGGATGTTGGATCGGGAGAGTAAGTTGTGCAACAGAAATTTCTTAGGCTCAGGTTATTTTACAGACAGGTATCAGGTGTAGGCTACCAGCATCATGGCTTCAAGGGTAGCAGAGACACACTGGTGCCCATTCCCCCCACTGCAGAGGAGCCAACACTCAGAGAAGGGTCCAATGGCACTCATGAGTCTGTTCTGGAAGGCCTCGAATGCAGTTACTAGCACCTGAGCCAAAGGCTAAGACTGTTGTCCTGCATGAAGTTGTAGTTTTTCCTGTTTTGTGTTCTCTCATTTCATTCTCTTCTCAGGACGGTCAATTCTTTTAATTATTGGCAGGTGACAGAGACTGGTTCAGGTAATGATAATGAGGTATTGGGGATGAAGGAGAAATTAGTAGCATAATCGGTCCAGCCAATTACTCTATTCAATTCAGGGGTAAAAGAAAATTTGGAAACCTTGGAGCTTGGAGAAAGTGAGAGGGGCTATTGTCTGAGTAGCATTATGTCCGTAAGTACGGTGACCCCATAGTTAAAAAGAGGTACACCCAGCGATGCCAGTCCAGTAATATTTGGACTTGAGCAGGCATCCTTGAGAATGATTATCATTCTTGGGAGGGTAAGGTTTTAGACCAAACAAAGTGCTGGGCGTGCTCTCACGAGCCTCAGTGATTATATTAAGTAGGATTAGTTCTCTTTCCACTAAATATTCTTGAGGTACCCGAATTATGGGTGGGAGGCCACTAGGGGAAAAGTACGACACCTAGGTCCCTTAGTCTGGAGTCTCCCAATATTTTGCAAGCCGATCACTGTTTCACGCACAAAGAAGCCTGAGTATTGGGAGACTGGGAAGAACGAACAGACAATAGCCCGCCCACAAGTGTTGATAAAAAGAACTGATGACATTATTAGAAGTGTGTATATTAACGCAAGCTGAAGGAGGTTGTAGATGACAATATTGATAGACATAGGATGATGCTATTGATGAACATGAAGTATTTAAATGTATTCTGAGCTTAAAGACATGTGTTGGACAGATGAACCTGTTAAACTTGAAGAACTGTAGTAGAGTATTCTGTATAGCTGATACATGTTCTATTGTACTTTGTACCTTTCAAAATAATGTATTAAGTGTTTTATTGCACCCTTGAAGGGCATACAAAAGGTTATCTCCAAGCTCCAGAAGTGTACGGTCTATAGTAAAAGAAGAAATCATTTGAAGATTAAGATTCTCTCTTATGATAACTTGTTTAGCGCTACAAACAGTGTGGTCATACACCAAGGGGGACTTGTATTACATAACAATGAAACGTGGTACTGAGATCCTGCATATAACATCTTTAAGGTGATAGTTTATTATACTATCAAAGGGTGGACTGTCAAAGTTGTATAATTGGATGAACGGAAGTATATTGGTTAATACACGTGGCATGCGACGATCGCACGGTAAAATACGCACGTACACACTCGCATTACAACATTTAGTTATATATATAATTCATATTCATATTGGTTCCGTTACACTGTAACTTATGAGCAGATAGTATTTGGTTTATTATTAGTTTATATAATATGATTATATGTGCACTTCAGTGATATATATGGTTCAGATAATAGAAAAGGGGGCATGTCTGGTATCATATTAAAACCCTATTCAACAGCAGCTGTCCGGTGCAGTCGGCGAAGAGATCACACATTGTATACTTTAGTTATTGATATTAGGGAATAAACCTTTGTATGATGCTGGCTATGAAATGCTCACATCCCCTGGAGAGACGACCCCCAACCTTGGATTCCTTAGATTGAATCAGCCTATGACCTGTTTACCCTGGACCCACCCAACGCCTGGACCTATAGAAACAAGCTACGTCATCTCTATTGTTCACTCTGTAACACTGTACTGTATATATAATCATAGCTGCACCCCCACTGGCCTCAGTCTACTCTAACCACAGTTATCTATACAGATATACTGTGCACTGGGACCGCAGCAAAGCACAGGCAATAAGAGCGCGGTATGTATGTATCTTTTGGTATTGGCTGTACTGTATTATATAATAATGTATTGAGCTGTTAACTTTTTACATCTGCTAAAATAAATCACTTTGTGCGTTAGAAACACAATACAATCGCTTGGGAAATGCTTATTAGATAACGATACATTTACTTTAATAATTGAAAGATCTTTCTAAATAGATTTAGAAAAAATGCATCTTCACACTCACACACACACACACACAAATACTTTATATATAACTAATGAGTTTGTATAAAAGAGGACATTTATTGATCCCGTTTACACTACAACCTTGTACTGTAAGCAAAGTGTTGATTAAATTGAAAGTATCATTCATTCTGTGCTTGACTTTTGTATATCTACAGAAATACTATATATAACATTGGCTATGATATTGTTTTCATTAACAATAGCTCATCTGTTCCAAGCATTATATACTCATGGTTGTCACAGTAATCAAGGACTGATTGGGAACTGGCCCTGGAAAATATTCTGAAAGTGACCTCAAGTAAATGCGGTCAAAAATAGGTCTACTCCTCCTAGTATCCTCTGTATCTTTTTTTATTGTGGCAAATGTAGCTTTCCAAAAAGATAAAAAAATATATAAATAAAACTTTCATTGTATACCTAAAAGCAAGAAATAACATAAACAATTCAATGAATGTTTTATTTTTGTTTTGACTAGAAAGAAAATACTTCTATATATGTGCCATTGTTATGGCAACCAGTGCGGCATAAACTTGTAGAACTATAGCGGTAGAGGTCTTCACCTATAACAGCCGCCTTTCCCATAGAGATTAGATATGCTCACAGTTACTTGGATTCCCCCAGGACTTACACTCAGTGTAGTACAAGTTTATGTTTACACGGCAGCGCACAGGTACAGGAGGTAATACATAGAGTAGGTCCGGTCAGAGATCTGCGGAGTGGCCGAGCACAGGTGGAGATGACAGGTGCTAGCTGGCAAAGGTTCAGAGTCCGGGTACAGGCAGAAGGTCAAGGTCACAGGCAAATGTTTAGAATACGGGTACAGGCAAAAGATCAGGATCACAGGCAAATATTCAGAATCCAGGAACGGGCAGAGGTCATACACGGAAGAACAATCTAAGTTTTAACACCAAACACAGCACAGAAGCAGGCAGCAACACAGAGAACAGAACGCTATAACCGGCAGGGAGGTTAAGCCCTCCCTGTCTTAAATATTAGTACTGGCCAATCAGGGCTTTGCCCTGTTACAGTTCTCAAGGGCAGATTAATTAATAGTGCAGGTTCGTTAATCAGCCTGTAGGCTTTAGGTACTTAGCGCACGCGCCCGGCTGCCCTGAGTTGCCGGAGCGTGCTAAGAGACTGCTTGGCGTCAGGCCGTTGCCCTGGCAATGGTAGCGACTGAGAAGCAGAAAGTGATGTCACGGTCGTCATGGAGATGACCGGGATGCCAGCACTAGGGGGAAGTGAGTCGCGGCGGTGCCCGAGCCCGCTTCTAACAGCCATGCACAATGTATTGCAAATAAGACAAATCGGGTATTCTGTTTTTCATGATGATTTGAACTGTACTGTGAGATCTGGAAGTAACATCTGACGTACGCTTTGCTTTGTAATAAAAGCAGATGCAATGACGTAGTGTAAGTTAGTACCAACTGATTTGTGATGTTTTGTGTGTTCATTTGGTTGCATCTCAATTAGAGGCAGGGAGGAAACCTGAGTATTCTAAGCAGACATGCTCTATGTAACAAATATATCACACTATGGGGCTTGTTTAATATGTGCACATGTGTTGCTTGTACAGTTAAAAAAATTCAGGCAAACACATTTGTGCTTTCAGCAGAATCTACCAATAACTAGACTACCTTACAAATTAGACCGTTTATAACAGATATCACACTCAATATATAATCTGGAAAGCATTGAGTGATAGATGTGTCAGTGAAACTCACCTCTGCTGACTCCGTGATGTGGTAACTTATCAAATATTCAAACATTATATCACCTCTATTTTGTCAGAAAAACACTACTCACACCAAATATTGATTTGATTTAGATTTCTCCTCTGTTCATTCACTTTGCATTTTGTTAATTGATAAAAATAAACTATTAGTCCTATTTTTTAAAGCATTCTTACTTTGCAGCATTTTTGCCATACCAGGATTCCAGCCTAAATCTTGCGCTCACCTATCCCTTAGGTTACAGATTTAACTGGCCCCGTCCTCAACACAGGCACACACTTCCACACCTCTCCCCAACTACGTTTAAAGCCTGTAGAGCACTTATGACTTATTAACCCAAATGCGCTCACTCTGCACTCTGATAATTAAGAGTTAACACTTCCCACACTGGTATTGAAATGGTTAACACAGCCAAGCAATCACCCTCTTCTATACAGGCAGTGAGTTCATTTAGAGCAATAAGGCAGTACTTATTCAATTTTTAGATTTGATATAAAAAAGTACAACGCTTACAGGTTATATAAACAATTAATAAAAGATGAGATAACGCACAGCAAAACAGATTAAAAATAAAAAGGACCAATATTCAGAGTATAAAATAACATACGTGTTATATAATCTGTGCTAAGGGAAATTGGCTTGGAAGATGGACAGTTTATCAATGTTGATTGTTTTCCCAAAAGTCTGACAATGTCTTGTAAGTGGTTTCCTCTTTTAAAGACTTTTTTTTACCCTCCTACAGGAGTTGTTCTCCAGAGGAGGCATGTGACATAGTTTTACAACCACAATTTACATCTTCCCTGTTTAATACCCAATGCTAAAATGTAATATATCTTTAATGGGGAGTGTCACACAGACCTAATTTTATCATTAATAAATCCAATGCAAATTTACAAATCTCCAGATATCAAACTGAGAGAGGTCAAGTGTATGAATTTACCTGATATTCATTTCCTGCATGACAGCTTTATTTGACATACGGGCTTCCGTTCATCGTACTACTTATGAATATGTGGTGGTAACTAATTGCATTGATTGTAAGTGGTATTTTGTAGATAGAATTAGATTTGCCTATATAAAATATAGGAAACCATTATGTGGTCACAAAGCCCATATCTTTTTTGTGTAAGACCCCCTGCTAGGTCGATTCTGTAAAGTATGTTCAGGTGCCAAAAAACCACTCCAGTTCCAGGACATAGCTCACCACTGTTCATGTACACCTAAAGGTATCAAAGTTATCTTGTAGCCCTTGATACTGCAGAGCCACAGAATAAACACAGGCCAGTACTTCTGGCCTCACAATTTACACATTGAGTTAGATCATTAACCCTTTGAGTTCAGGCTTTGGTTTGAAGTCATTTGCATTCCCCTCTAGCTTACTAATAGGTTCATTTGAGATACAGTATTTACAATGCAGTCCCTTATGATTGTTTTATTCACCACAGTTGTTATGGGTTAATCCTTATAACTGTAATTGCTCCCTACAATACAGAGATAATTCTAGTGACCATAATGCTATACAGAGAGCAGTCTAGTGACCCCCATGCAATGCAGAGATTATCCTAGTATCCCTGATACAATACAACTATCAATTAAGTTACCGCCAGTCAATACAAAGATCATCCTAGTGCCCACGATACAATACAGAGAACATCCTAGTGATCACTATATAATACAGATGGCATCTAAGTGACAAATACTCAATACGGACAGCATCTTAGTGATTGCTCTGCAATCTAGAGAGCATCTTAGTGATCGATCTACAGTACAGAGAGCATCCAAGTAACCAAAATAAAATACAGAAAGCATCCTAGTGACTACCGTAAAACACACACCGTGTCCTTCAGACAGTCATACAATCCAGAGAGCATCCTAGTGATCGATCTACAATACAGAGAGCATCCAAGTAACCAATATAAAATACAGAAAGCAAGCTAGTGACTACCGTAAAACACACTGTGTCCTTCAGACAGTCATACAATACAGAAAAACTGAGAGAGAAAACGAAAGAAATAATGAGGTGCACTGAAGCTCGCTAAGATGTCACCAATTCAGAGAGTGGGTTCAGAAATAACTTAAAATATAACTTTTGTTTAGTCCACTAAAACAGCGAGATATATAAAATATCAAAAGTTAAAACCAATGTAAAATTAAAACTAACTGGATGCATGCCTAGCTATATATAATAAAGGAGAACCATGGATGGATAACCGCTATAATAAGCCTCCTTCAATTGTATATAGAGTAGTGGAGAAAAATCCTGATACGAAACCAGACAGCCTTTCTATCTGGATAATCATAAACCACCAAACTAAATGATGTTTGGCTATTGTTGTTAATCAAGTGGAGGAACAGCACCCGGCTCAATCAAATTATGGGGGGTGTATTGCTGACTACCTCAACACTGCTCCACTAACTCTGGGCTTAATTGAGCAAATTCACAAGTCCATGGGAAAAACCTCCATTCAAAATTAAAGCAATAGGCAAAAAGCATCCAGTGAAACAAAGCATCCAGATAGAAAGGCTTATGGTCCAAAAGTTTAATAACCCATAGCAAGCAGGCATTTGGGCAGCACAGTGGCCTAGTGGTTAGCACTTCTGCCTCACAGCACTGAGGTCATGAGTTTGATTCCTGACCATGGCCTTATCTGTGTGGAGTTTGTATGTTTTCCCTGTGTTTGCGAGGGTTTCCTCCGGGTGCTCCGGTTTCCTCCCACACTCCAAAAACATACTGGTAGGTTAATTGGCTGCTATCAAAAATTGACCCTAGTCTCTGTCTGTCTCCCTCTCTGTCTGTCTGTGTCTGAGCGTGTGTCTATATTAGGGAATTTAGACTGTAAGCTCCAATGGGGCAGGGACTGATGTGAATGAGTTCTCTTTACAGCGCTGCGGAGTTAGTGGCGCTATATAAATAAATGATGATGATGATGATGATGATGAAAGGCTGTCTGGTTTCGTATCAGGATTTTTCTCCACTATTGAATACAATTGAAGGAGGCTTATTATAGCGGTTATCCATCCATGGTTCTCCTTTATTATATATAGCTAGGCATGAATCCAGTTAGTTTTAATTATACATTGGTTTTAACTTTTGATATTTTATATATCTCGCTGTTTTAGTGGACTAAATAAAAGTTATATTTTAAGTTATTTCTGAACCCACTCTCTGAATTGGTGACATCTTAGCGAGCTTCAGTGCACCTCATTATTTCTTTCGTTTTCTCTCTCAGTTTTTCAGTATATAATATAACGAGAGGTGCACCCCAATTAGTTGGATATCACAGGTTGTTTCCTATTTTTCATTTATATATTGGGTTGATGCTCGGCACTGGTGCGATCGAAATACTTTTTCTCCTCTCCCCTATCTAGCTCATCCTAATGAGTCATACAATACAGACAGCATCCTAGTAGCCATTATACAATACAGAGTACATCTTGTATATTCTACCACTGTCAGATAGTCCGCCTCCCCAACTCACTTCTTGTCACACATTGTCCCATATCATGACCCCCCCATATTGATTCTCTCTCATATCATGGCCCCCATAGTGATTCTTCCTTATATCATGTTTTGATTTCCACCAAATCATGTTACTTCATCCCCTTATAAACTTTCCTTCATATATTATGTCTTAATATAATTATATCTCCCCAATAAAATGGCCACCTCCCACAAAGGGTGCTCCCCATAGCAAATTCTTGCCGTCCCTCCTAAATAAATAATAAACTGAATCTACAGTTCACAGCAATGATAATTGCTGAAAAAAAATTAACTTCTTTGGTTTGGAAATCTTTATAAGAGATGGTAATATTGATACCTGTACTTTCAATATACCAGTGGTTTGCAATGGTTGTATACTGGCTAATAGTAACCACTATGAGAAAACACTAGAAAGTATCCATGCAGCTCAATTCAAAAGATTGAGAAGAATTTGCTCAGAATATGCCACATACATTAAACAACCTCCAAGTAAAAAGATTTGAAGAAAGAAAAAACGATACAAAGAAGGTCGTTGAAGCTTTCCTAAATGATACCAAGATAGACAAGAAGGAGCTCCTATTGTGTATGAGCAAGATGGACAGAGTAGAACAAGAAGGGAATATTAACTTTATAACGGTAATTAGCAGCTCAAACCGATAATCGCATATAAGAAGGCCCAAAACCTTGAGCAACAACTGGTCCACAGCTACATTCCATTTATATGTAGAGAAAATGATACTGTCAAAACAATAGAAACGAAAAGTCGCTTCTTTTATTGTCAGAATTGCCATGGTTGCAATCATTTGAGAAATTAAGTAATAAAAAGATGCACTAAGAAAATCTAATTCCAATCGGAAGAAAATTCTGATTAAATAACAAATAAATTGTGAATCAAAAGGTGTCGTCTATTCCTTGGAATGCCCTTGTGGACTAAAGTATATTGTCAAAACTATAAAGGAAATTAAAAATAAGGAAAGGTGGATGTATTGAAAATATCAGGACATATAGTGTAGTGTGTTTCTGCACATCTTGATAAAATGGATCTTTATTGCTTATTTGTATGGCTCCACAGATTCTGCAGAGGATGAACACACATGCATTCAGTATACGTAATAACCATTATATGGGGACAATCGAGGAGAATAACAATTTCACAAATGCAATTAATAGAACAAATGACAGACATACAGAAAAATTCAGCATCAGTCATGGGTACAGTTAAGCAGGATAATAACAGCATGGATACAAGAACAAATTGTATGGCATACCTAAAAAATTCAGCATCCGATATAACATAGTTGATGAGGTTGAAAAAAGACACCAGTCCATCAAGTTCAACCTATTTTGGATCTCCTGCGATCCTGCACTTATATTTGAAATTAATCCAGAGTAAGCAACCGCCAATCTGTTTCAATTTTGAAAATCCCCCCAGACTCAATATTGCAATCCAATTTTTACCCTATATCCACTACTATCCTTTATTTTAAATTAACGGTCGTATCCCTGGATACACCTTTTCGCTAAAAATTTGTCTAACCCTTTCTTAAACATACCTATTGAATCTGCCATCACAACCTTCCCTGGCAATGAATTCCATATCTTGACTGCCCTTAGTGTAAAGAACCCCTTCCTTTGCTGGTTGTGAAATTTCCTCTCCTCCAGCCTTAGGGGATGACCACGTGTCCTGTGTATGGTCCTTGGGGTAAAAAGTTCCCATGAAAGCTCTCCGTATTGACCCCTAATGTATTTGTACATAGTAATCATATCTCCCCTTAGACGCCTCTTTTCTAAAGTAAACATGCCTAAACTGGCTAACCTTTCCTCATAACTTAATGGCTCCATACCCTTTATCAATTTTGTCGTCCTTCTCTGAACCCTTTCTAGTTCCAAATTATCTTAGAGGGCAGGATCAGATAAGACAAAGGACATACAAGATAGACTGATGGTGGACAGAGACGATTCCAAAGGTAGAGAGGAACCTGCCCTTGAACGTTTATAATTCTACTGGTGGGGACGGGGACTCAAGTGGGACAGTTCGGATTGGGTTATGGACCAGGTGCTGGGATAGTGTGGAGAGACATGGAGAGTAATGAGTGAAGTAGACATACCTAGTGGTAAAGCCATATGTTAATGTACTAAATGTAAGGACCATGATGACGTGGTGGCAGGCGCTTTGGAATCCAGGCAAAGAAAAGATAGGAAACTCTCAGAGAAGTATAGAGCTGTGATTTATGTTGAGTGCTGGAAGATGGAGGTCTGGAAAAGCTTCAGGAGAAATGTAAGAACAGAGTTGCAGCAGCAGTGCTGTACCTGTGGGCCATGTGGAGCCAAAAATGATGATGGCTACCAGGAGGGTTCAGGATTCGTCTGGATGAGGTCTGGTCGGGTGGAGGGGATCTCAGAGGTATCAATGGAACTTGTTGAGCAAACACTATGTCTGGGGGTTGAAGAAGTAAGTTGCAGATGCAGGAGTCATTCCTGAAGAACACTCTCCTCCTGGCACCAGCTTAAAATAGTGACCAGCATCTGATGAGTTGAACTGTTACAGGAGGGAAGATTCATGAGAATATTCCTGGTGGAGGCTGGAGAGCCGCAAATAACCTGACATGATGCAGTCCTATACTATTCTGGACTGCAGCAGTAAAGCCAGTAGGTCGGACTTACTAAAAAAACCACTTGCACTTCACGGCACATGAACCAACAACGGCCAGTGGTTCACCAGAGGTCCCAGCAGCAGCCTTGGGTGTAGTGTAGTGACTGTTATTGCTGCAGGAAAACTCTTGCATTGCACTACTTAGCTGCCAAATTTTATTTAAAAAGAAATATGATGAATCTCTGTATATGCTTGCATAGTGAGCCATTGCTTACATTAGTGGCTAGACTAATAATACTACTATTCATATACAAAACCATTAACAAAACTGCACCAACATACATCACTTCACTTGTCTGAAAATATAACCCTGCTCTGCCTAAGATCTGTGCCTCTTCCTATACTCATTACTTGCTCCCATTCCCAGTTGCATGACTTTTTCAGGATGCACTCACTCTGTGGAATTACTTCCCTCATACGGCAAGACCTTTTCCTACTTTTCAACCCCTCAAGGGTTCCCTGAAAACTTCATCTTTAGGCAAGCATATCAAATTCCTGCTCTACCTCCTTAACCAATCTAGTATACTCTACCTAATCCCCCTCCTCTATAGAGTTTACTTAAAACTTATATGTATTCTCCTACTATACTCACACAACCTTCTGACCCCCGAACCAACATTGTTGTGTGACTGGATCATATAAGCCCACTAAGCACTGTTTCATATTGCAAATCTCCTGTATCTGACTCCATTTTTGTATAGATTGTAATTTTGCCAGCAGGGCCCTCTTATCTTTGCCTGCTTTATTAATACCTAGTTTTCTCTTTCATCTATCTGGGGGACACTGCTAACCATGGGGTAGAGTAGGGTAGGGAGGAGTCTGGCACCCAAATAGTTAATCTTTTGCTGCTGGCAGGCATATCCCCCCACCCCTTCCCCACAGAACTGAATTTGAAGTAGGTGCCCTAGGAGTATGGGCTGAAGTTTGGAGATCTGCACAGTGAACTGAGTTCACTGGGTTTAGGCTTTTTTTGTTTTTAGCTGTTGACATAGTGCACGAGTGGCTCTGTGAGACAGAGCGCATTCGTGAGCAGAGAAGGACTGTACAGCGGGTGAGCCGCGGCACCCGCTGACAGGTTGGAAACAGTGAGACTTCTCGCAGTGTGAGATGCGCTCTCACACTGCTAGCAGAGTGAGGCGCTGCCACAGGCAGTAAGCGCCGGTGCTCTTGCCGTCCCCGGGGCCATGGAATATACCAAGTCCCCTCCTCAAGGAAAGAGGAGGGGTAACTTTAGCTAATAGTCACGCTATTCAGCGCTTTGCAGAGGGGAACAGAGGAGCGGATAGCAGCGATTCCACTCACAGGAAGTCTGTGGAGATTGCTGTCAGTCTGCACAGGTGAAACAGAGAGAGCCAGGGAGGGGGAAGTTAGAAAACCTCCCCCCTCCCCCACTGAGTGAGCAGGTGGAAGATTCCTTTTGGCGCCAAATTACAAACGAAGGAAGGACACAGTAGCCATTTGAAGGAGGCACAGCTGCTGGCAAACATCTCCCTGCTAAGTATCATTTATTTTCTCTATATTGCATAGATAGAGAAGTATAATTGTTATGGGCATATATATTAAGTAGAGCCTTTATAAAACAACAAAATTTGGCTCTCCTGTGTTGATTCAGTAATGCTGTAATGTGTTAAGACATAATTAGTTAGTATTTCTGATAACTATTGAGTGTTTGTGCTTGTCTGGTTGTTTGTGGCTTTGATTTTTCTCCCAATAATGGCTGACAAAAGTAAAGCAACACGTGCCAAACATATGATCTGTTCAAAGTGTAATGTTAAATTAACCAGTGAACGTCTGGATCAGGGGCTTTGTGTTGGTTGTGCTGTGACACCTGTAATATTGCAGCCTAAAGTCAGCCCTATTCAGGGGACAGAGCCTCCAGAGTGGATGGCAACCTTTTCACAGGGGGTTAATACCCTTGTGAACCTGTTATCTAAACTAGCAGAGATCCCAGTGGTGGCTATTAGACTTCCATCTACCTCTGAGATACAACCCCCAGTGAAGTTAGGAGGGGAAATGAGTAGTTCCTTACCTCCAGAATTTGTACAATTTCCATCCCCGACACTGCAAGAGTCACCCCACAGTGGGGAGGTGGGATGGTCGGCAGTGGCTAGAGGTCTTGACCGACTAAACCAATTGCTGGAGAATCCTAGACGTATTCATAGTTATAAAAGACATAGATCAGCTAATACGCTGTTGTCTCTGTCTGATTCAGAGGGATCCTCAGTGGAGGAAGGTGAATTGTTAGAGGATTCTGATCTTTCATTAATAGAATCAGAAGGAAGCTCCAGGCACCAGGGTATGGATGATCTGGTAAAAGCAGTATGTCAGACCTTGGGGTTTATTGAAATAGAGGAGACCACGCTACCCATACCAGGAATGGCAGCCCTACAGGATTCGACCGATGGTAAGTTGGAAACTTTTTTGAAATCGGTCTTTACGGCTGCTGGTACAAGCTTCAGACCGGCATTATCTTCGGCCTGGGTAGCAAGGGCTATGGAAGCCTGGGCTGGGCAGTTAGAGTCCGTATTACAGGATTCGGAACTGCTCCCCCTGGCCATGCACCTTAAGGAGGTGGCAGGGTATATATATGAGGCGGCCCAAAATTCAGCCTCCATATCATCTTCTATTTCTGCTACAGCAGTAGCAGCAAGAAAAACATTATGGTTAAGAGCCTGGGATGCGGATTTGGAGTCAAAAAGATCATTAGAATCCATTCCGTATACTAGTGGGATGCTATTTGGTCCAGAGTTGGAATCCTGGATCTCACAGACCTTGGGGGGTAGGAGTACGTCCTTGCCTGTGAATGATCCTAGACCCAGAGTTCCAAGGTTTAGTTTTTTTAGACAGCCTTTTCGCGGTGGCGCGTCTGGCAGAGGCCAGACAGTGAGGTCAAGGGCTGATGGAGGTAGGAGACAGTCGCTTAAAGGAAGGTCATCCTTTTCCTCCACGGCAGCAAGGTCCTCTTCCGCCAAGCTGCCAGATAGACCGAGAGCATGACTACCACCCTCCTCTGATAACGGAGGGGGGAGTGGGAGGGCGGCTGCTGGGGTTTCCCCAGCAGTGGACAGAGTGCTCAGCGGACAGGTGGGTTCATGGGATCATGAGAACGTGTTACATGATAGAGTTGGTGGAGCCTGCTTAACACAGGTTTTTGTAACTAGTTTACCCCGCTGTCCTCAAAAAAGACAGGCAATGCTCTCTTCTGTCGATTTGCTTCTTTTAAAGAAGGTTATTGTACAGGTTCCGGAGTACCAAAGAAGGGAGGGGTTTTAATCAAACCTATTCTTTGTAAAGAAACCGGATGGTTCATTCAGACCAGTGCTGAACCTCAAGCAGCTAAATCTGCATTTGAGAGTAGATTCTTTCAGGATGGAATCCCTAAGATCTGTGATAGATGGCCTGGAGGCAGACCAGTTCATGGCATCAATAGACATCAGGGATGCCTATCTTCATGTGCCGATCTGGGAGGGGCATCAGCCGCTTCTCAGATTCACGTCAGGCTTAGCTCACTATCAGTTCAGAGCTCTTCCGTTCGGGCTTGTGCTGGAACTTATGGCCATCCTGAAAGCACTGCAGAGGGCTCAGGGTGTGTTACAGGGATGGCCGGTTCGCATCCAGTCCGACAATGCCACAGCAGTGTCATACATAAAGAGACAAGGGGGCACAAGGAGTGCAAGAGCGATGAGGGTCACGTTTCAGATTTTTGCCTGGGCAGAAAGAAATGTGCCTGCGCTGTCAGCGGTGTTTATCCCAGGGAAACAGAACTTACAAGCAGACTATCTAAGTCGGCACGAAATTCTACCAGGGGAGTGGGCTCTGCATCCGGAAGTATTCCAGTTGCTGGTGGACAAATGGGGACTTCCGGATCGAGACCTGATGGCGTCAAGAGTCAACAGGAAAGTCCCAGAGTTTTGCGCAAGAACAAGGGACCCACTGGCTGTGGCAGTGGACGTCCTAACAATGCCTTGGGACTTCAGGTTAGGATACCTGTTCCCCCCATATAAATGATTCCCAGGGTCCTCCGAAAGGTCAGGCAGGGAGATCGACCAGTCATTCTGGTAGATCCAGCCTGGCCATGAAAGGTATGGTTCCCAGAGATTCTTCTGGTAGCAGTAGGTCAAGGGGTTTGGTTGCCACTTCGAAGAGGTCTGCTGACCCAGGGACCGTTCTTACATCAGGGTCTAGACTGGCTGAATTTAATGGCATGGCTTTTGAATCCAGTCTCTGGAGAGCCAGAGGGTTCTCTGTGAGTGTAGTAGACACTCTCCTAAGAGCCAGGAAGCCAGTTTCGGATAGGGTTTATCCCTGCATCTGGCATGTGTATATAACGTGGTGTAAAAAGAAATCTTACAATTCAAAATCCTTTTGTCTGGCTAGATTTCTAGCTTTTTTGCAGGGTGGCTTGGATGCGGGTCTCCGGTTGGGAACCTCAAAGGTTCAGGTGTCAGCATTGTCAGTGTATTTTCACAGACGGCTGGCGGAGATTACGGATGTTAGAACTTTCTTGCAGGGAGTTCTTCACATCCAGCCACCCTACGTGCATCCTATGGATCCTTGGGATCTTAATTTGGTCCTGGACATGTTGCAGGAGCCTCCATTCGAACCACATCGCTCAGCGGAATTGCGGTTCTTGACTTGGAAGGCAGTTTTCCTGCTGGCTATTGCCTCAGCTAGGAGGGTCTCTGAGTTGGGGGCCTTATCTTATAAAGAACCTTATTTGGTCTTTCATGAGGATAGGGCAGTTTTAAGGACTATTCCATCCTTCCTCCCTAAGGTGTTGTCGGGTTTCCATATTAATCAGGAAATAGTAGTTCCGGTATTTAGAGAGGATCCTCAGGTTACTGGAACAAAAGGAAGTAAATGTTTAGATGTCGTTAGGGCATTGCAGATATATGTTAAGAGAACTGCAAAGATACGTAAGACAGATTCTCTATTTGTGTTATTAGATTTCGCTAGGCGAGGATGGCCTGCGTCTAAGCAATCAATTGCTAGGTGGCTTACCCTAACAACTAGGGAGGCTTATGTCCGTACTAAGCGTCCTGTGCCGAAACGTATTGTTGCCCATTCTACCCATTCGGTTGGGGCGTCTTGGGCAGCGCGAAACGGGGCCTCAGCGGACCAGCTATGCAGGGCAGCTACCTGGTCCTCAGTCCATACTTTCACAAAATTCTACCAATTTAATGTTTTTGCGTCTAAGGATGCCTCATTTGGCCATAGTGCTCTACGTGTGGGGCGATCAGAGCGGTCCCACCCATCAGAGGGACTGCTTTAGTAAGTCCCTATGGTTAGCAGTGTCTCACCCCCCTCTTTTCTTTGTTTTGTGTGTGTTTGGTTAATTGGCCTATCTTCCTAGGGCTTTGTTAATCAAACTGAGTTCTGTGGGGAAGGGGCGGGGGATATGCCTGTCAGCAGCAAAAGATTAACTATTTGGGTGCCAGACTCCTCCCTACCCTACCCCATGGTTAGCAGTGTCCCCCAGATGGAATCAGAGAAACCGATTTATCGTAAGTATAAATCCTCTTTTTTTCTTATTACAATGTTTGTTTCCAACTATGAAGCACTGAAGAGTAAACTGGCGTTATATACAGTAAATTATAATAATAATAATAATAATAAGAAGGAATGAGTTAGAGGGTGGTGTTTGGCTACAAAAGAGGACATGTATGCTACCCTTTACATTAGTTTAGTCAACACAAAATAATAAAATCCCACTAGTTTTTATACATGGTTTCTTTATATGGATATGTTGTCAGAAGACATTGTATATTTAGACTGGGACTATCCATTTGAAGGTCCCCTCTGCACTGTGTTCTCTCAGGTTCATAATATATGTTTATTATGTACAGCTCCTGACAGAGGTGTTTTGCGCCTAGCAAATCACAGCTAAAAATCATTTAATAAGCTATCTTCTAACAAGACAATATGGAGCAGCTTTAAGTGGCATTGAGTGCTGGCTTTAAATCAAAGGAATTGAATTTCTACATAACGGGAAGGAGAGGAATTGATTTTTTTCTCATTTTCTTTAGTAACAAAACATCATAGCACTTAAAAAAACCTCTTGCATCAATAATTCTTCATGGAAGTGCTAAGCTTACATTCAGATGTGCCTGTATCTTCATTTTCTGCTAAATATGGCTGCCATCCAAACACCATTGAAGAGAAAATGAATTGTCTGTTACATCCTGTACATCCTTACTACTTGAAATGTTTCACTTGGGTGTAATGTGCCTGTGGGTATACAAAATCATTGACTCAAATAAAATGGTTTATGAATGTGGTGTTAGTGTAAAGGAAATTAGGGTCCTTGATGGGAAGACTGTCTGATGATGCATTTACTATATCTGTCTTCCAGACCCCTTCTGCATCTCTGCGGGGTGCAATGTGACAGGGTGTTAGTGTCCAAAAATGTGCCCCTTCTCAGATTCAGCAACAGCAGGGATGGCAGAGTCAGGGGGCACATGGACATCTGCTACACTAAACCAGTACAATTTTGGGCCAGCCACCCTGTACCAGCACACTTTATAAACCTGGTTGACGGTAAGGCAGAGGATACATTATTATATATTATATATTATATTTTTGCCTTCATATTTTTTATAGCTGATCTATTTCCTTTTGAAGAGGACAGATTTCTAATTATATGCAAAGTAAAATATAAAGTTGCTAGTGCTCTCAATACAAGGGTTTCTGAGGCTTGCTTAAAGAGGACCTGCTGACATGGTCAATGGATGTATGTTTATGGTGGCTGGTAGGGTAGATCAGGAGGGTTGCAGGCTTCATAAAAGAAATCGGATAAAAACAGTTTCCATAAAAAATAGATTGTGGATGCCCCAGGTATCATTAAATGAATGAAGGGAGTCGAAATCAATCCTGAGAAAGTCAGAAAGATGCACACAGGGTCTGTATCAGGGACTTACCTTCATTTGGAGACTGTACTTCTTCATTGTGGACTTGGGATTCTTCCCCTGGTCAGAGACCTCATATGAACATCTTCACTAAAGAAGTTTGCAGATAAGCCGTGATGCTTTTTATTGATTGTCTGAATAATGTACTTTTTATATTTGGAATTAAAGCATTGAATTTTACACCTAGAACATATCCATATTTTATATTGAAGTTGTATTTCTGGTACGCATGCATCTTTACTATTTTATCTCAATACTTTAAAAACATACTACACAATATTATAGCTTGTTTCTTGGGGGATTAAGCTTCCTGTGTGATTACATTTGTAATTGGACCATCATCCCCTATTCTGATAAAACCTTCTTTGATTTGCCTTTGGTACCTGGCCACGGGTTGCATTATAATTTGTTATAAATTATGTGTTTACTATACTATGTTTGGCATTTTTTGTTTTCTTATTCTGGTTTATCTTAGGTATTGCACTCGTAACAGGTGAAGCAGACTTACTTTTATGTGTTTTTTTTATTGTTATATTCCCAAATAACAGTTTGACTTTTGGCTTTCACATTAATGCTGTGTTGTTAGTTTTTATTAGACTTTACAGAGTATTTTGTTTTGACCAGTGCTAATAATTTCCTCTTAAAGAAGTTTTAATGCCATGATGTGGGAAAATAAAATGTAAAAAGTGTAAAGAGATTAAGGGCTAGATTTACTATCAGGCGTGTTTGTAAATCCGCCGACTTTCGGCGGATTTGGCGGCGGTTTAGCCATCGCCGGATTTACTAAGGCTAAACCCGCCGTCCAAACGGGCAAAAATGATGTTTCCAAACCCGCCTCTGTATACATCGCCATGACGGTTTCAACAATGTTCAACATACAAACAGCCGGATTTACTATTAGGGGGTTTATAAAGCCGCCGGAAAACCGCCATTCAAAAGACCAAAATGAAAGCGCTGCTTGTGAGCGGCGTGATGGTTCAAACAGTGTGCTGTTTCAGGTATTTTGCCAATCAGACCATAAGAGAAAGGCCTATTTCATGTCCAATGATTGCTCCATTAGGACTGTGTATAGAAAATGGGCAAAGTGTCATGAAATTTCAGGCTACTGTTTTTTTTTTTTTCCATTATTTTTTCACCCAGTATGATTGCATAGTAAAATCTCATTTCACCTTTCCTTTTCTAGTTGTTTTGTACTTTCCAAAAATCCACTAGAATACTGTTGCCTCAAAGAAACTAGGATGGGAATTGTTGCATTACATAGTTAACCCTTATTTTAATGCTAATGCAATCCACATGTGAAAAATGTTTTTTCTGCCTGAAGCAATCACAGACAATCACCGTCTATTGCCCAGCAGTTAATCATGATGCTTACAAAAAGGGCCCCTCATTATTTGGCAGGTGTGGGTTTGTTGGAGAATGGCTTTTGCAGGTAATGTGGTGCATTCTTGCCAGTGTATGTTTGCAGCTTTTTACCTGATGGAGGCAGAAAGGCGCCAGGAGGAGGAGGATGAACAGCAGTTGGCATCTGTTCCGCGGAGCCTGCAAAGACCCCGCACTCCACGTGCATTTTCAGTGCGTTTGAATCTGGAGTCTTTGGCTGATGTGGAGGTAGTACAAATGTTTCGCCTCAATCGTACTAACCTCATGGCACTGTATGAGCAAGTGAAGGATGATTTGGAGCCTACAACCAGCCGCTCTAATGCAGTGTCAGGACTACACAAACTACTGTGTGCAGTTCACTTTTTGGCAACAGGTTCCTTTCAATCTGTGTCCTCCAGAGTGATTGGCATAACGCAGCCGACATTTTCAAGGCATTTTGGACAGGTTTTAGGTGCCCTTAAAAGAGTGTGCCCTAGCTATATCAGCTTCCCCAGCCAGGAGTCACAGTGGCATGAGCTCAAGGGAGCTTTCTATAGGGTCGCAGGTATCCCTAATGTAATGGGTGCAATAGATTGCACTCATATTGCCCTGAGACCACCTCACCACAGGGCAGAGGTTTTTGTTAATCGCCATCATTACCACTCCCTGAATGTGCAGGTTGTCTGCGATGCTAACCAGCGTATATTGAGTGTTGTTGCAGGCTATCCTGGGTCATGTCATGATGCCTTTATCCTGAGACAGTCTACCCTTTATGCCAAATTTGAAAGTGGTGAAATGCCGGAGGGATGGCTTTTGGGTATGTACTTTGCATGTTTTATATATCCCTTATCCTTGCTCAAATGGACTCACATATGCTAACTGCTGTACAACATGCTCAAAGTAAATGGGAGCTAACATTTTACTTTTATTGCAGGAGATTCAGGATATGGGTGTCGCTCCTGGCTCATGACTCCTCTGCTGCATCCTCAGACTCCTGCACAGCACCAATACAATGAGGCACACATAACCACTAGAGGTATCATAGAACGTACGTTTGGACTCTTGAAAACCAGGTTCAGGTGCCTTGATAAATCTGGTGGGGTGCTTATGTATGCACCTGAAAAGGTATCTGAGATTGTCCTGGCTTGCTGTCTGCTGCATAACCTGGCTTTACATCAACTTACCCCACCGATTATTGCAGTAGACAGTGAAGAAGAAGGGGTACGTGTCACATCTGGTGATGTGCAGAGCACAGAGGGCGGAAGGGAGATTAGAGACCGTCTAATTACAAACTACTTTACGTGTAAGTACATAGTATGAAAAACATTTTTTGCTACAAAATGTGTTTTATGTGAGTGCAATTTTAGTATTTTATTTTAAATGTTTTGTAAATTGGAACCTTTAAAAACAGGATAGTGTGTACTCCTCATGTGGTAAATATGAACATCCCTGGAATGTGACAGTCAGAGGTCAATGTTTAAGTGAAATTAGTGCATAGTTGTTAAAAAATCAGTATACTCTTGTTTAATGTGCAGAAAAGAAAGACTGACACAATAGAAATTTAACTGCATTTATTGCAGAACACAATAAATAATAACGTATAATGGTTATAGAAACTTGACAAAACATTAATCAATAAGAAACATTGTGCTAGCGTTGCCTTTTTGCAGGCATATCACTATGCTTGGTGGCACTCTCTCCCCTCCCTCGCCCACCCCTGGTGCGAGCACCTCTCCTTGGAGGAGTACTCTGTAGAGATGTGGTAGGAGTACTAGCGGCACTGGTGGAGGCCGATGAAAAAGGGGCCGGCAAGCGGGCAATCAGTTCCTGCTGGAGTTGGCCTGCCAGCCGGATAACATTGGCATTCCCCTCGCGAATGGAGGAATGCATGGCGTCCACAGACCCAGACATTTGGGCCAGCTGCACATTTGTCTGCTCCAAAGCGCTTGCCAGCCGGTTTATTGCAGCAGGGATTTGGCTCGTGGAGCGGTGTATTCGCCTCAACTGGGCCGCAATTTGTGACATGTGCCCAGTTTGCCTGTCCATGAACAATGTCTGTTGCTGCTGGAATGCGCCAATAGACAGCGCCATTTCTCTGGCTGGGTCCATAGTTTCAGGTGCAGGTTGGTGGTGTGATGGTTCAGCAGCGCCAGGTGAAACTTCCTGGAGGCCAGACACAGGGGCATCCACTGTTACCAGGGTGATGGTTGTTAGATCCTCTGGCTCAGGGGACATTTCCAGGGACTCCGCCTGAGGTGGCTGGTATGAAGAGGGCCCTGTGTATGAAAAATGACGGTAAGTATATAGTATATAATAAGTTTGTATATTGCATTCTGAACACTGGATAGGAAAGAATATTCTTTAGCAACTACAGATTCTTTCACAATGTTTGCATTCCTGATTTCTAGTCCTATGCTACCTGCTTACGGATGCACTTATTATCCTTTTAATACCCATTATCATTTGGACTGTGTAGTACATGCTGAGTTATTTTGACTAAACTACATGCTATAAAAAGTGGAGATGTTGCCTATAGCAACCAATCAGATTTTAGCTGTCATTTTGTTGAATGCAATAAATAAAGTAAAGGTATATTCTGATGGGTTACTATAGGCAACATATCAGTTTAGTAAAATGTAGCCCAAACTTCTCATTGCAAACAATTAAAAAAAAAATTAAAAAAAATTGACAGCAACATTTGCACAGAAAATAAATTAACTCCATTATTTCTATCCTAAACAGAAATCACGCACCTGCTTGCTCGTCTGTGCCCGAATCTCTCGCTGAAGGTGGAGGTGTAGGTCTGGCACTGGGACTGAACTGCGGTCCTGGCGAATCTGGATGTATTAGAAAAAGCATACAATGTATTTCCATAAAAAACAATTTCCAAATATACTGTTTATTGCACAAATGTGTTTGCAATTTTTTTTTTTTGCTATGAGAAAAAAAAAACCTTTACAAACTATTAGAGTCAAAAATACACTTTGAAAAACAATCAAAAAAAAAAAAAAAAAAAGAAAAAACGTTTGCACAGAGATAAGAGGTTTTAAAAAGAGAAAAGCAGTTTTAAAAAGAAAAAAGCAGTTTTAAAAAGAAAAAAGGAGTTTTAAAAAGAAAAAAGCAGTTTTAAAAAGAAAAAAGCAGTTTTAAAAAGAAAAAAGCAGTTTTAAAAAGAAAAAAGGAGTTTTAAAAAGAAAAAAGCAGTTTTAAAAAGAAAAAAGGAGTTTTAAAAAGAAAAAAGCAGTTTTAAAAAGAAAAAAGGAGTTTTAAAAAGAAAAAAGCAGTTTTAAAAAGAAAAAAGGAGTTTTAAAAAGAAAAAAGCAGTTTTAAAAAGAAAAAAGGAGTTTTAAAAAGAAAAAAGCAGTTTTAAAAAGAAAAAAGGAGTTTTAAAAAGAAAAAAGCAGTTTTAAAAAGAAAAAAGGAGTTTTAAAAAGAAAAAAGCAGTTTTAAAAAGAAAAAAACATTTAAAATACTGTTAGGGTAAAAAAACCAAATAACTCACCAACTACTTGGCCAAAAGAGGGCGAATCGGTGTCCTGCACATTTATGCCCTCTACAATTTCAGCCGGCATTATCTGGCGCAGCTCCTCCTCGTACGTGGTGTACTCCATACGAAGTGGGGGGCCACCACCCGTGCGCCTTGTCGACCTCCTTTCCTGGGCCATCTTCTCTTTAAGCCTCCTCTTAATATCAGAGAAGCGCTTGCGGCAGTGTGCCACTGTCCGCTTCAGTGGGCCCACCGCGTTCACGGCCTCACAGACTCTCCCCCACAGTTGGTGACGCCGCCTTAGAGGAGTCCGGGCTGCCAGGTTCCCTAGGATGACCTCGTAGCAGGGAATGATGTTGTGCACCAACACACAATTCTCATCATGTGAGAAGCGCACATTCCTCCCTGTCTTGGTCTTCCTGCCCTGTCCTGTCTCCTCAACCTCTCCCTCTCCCTCCTCTGATCCCTCAACCTCCATCTCCCTCTCCTCAGCCTGTTCTCCCCTCCTATCTCTGGACATTTTTACCCAGAAGACAGAAAAACACAAAACACTGAAGGACTTACAAACACAAAGAACAAACTACACTACCTACAGACACACTCTCCACACAGTCACACACAAGTAACACAGACAGAGGACAAGTCAAATACAAAAAATACAAGACAGAAAATAAATGAGAAAATAAATGTACAAAACAGGAAAAAACCACAGGACTACTCACACTTCAATCAGATATCGCTCCACCAATCCACCAAACACCAACTCTCAGCAAACCACTATCCTCCAAACTCCTCTCACAAAACTCCTCTAAACCCTATCAGAGAAAAAAGTGTCAGGCCAGTGGTTAATATAGGGCTTGTGATGTCAAATCTCCTGAGTTTGAAAATAGCCAATAGTAACAGGCCAGGAGACAGGTGTAATTTTCAAAAAAACCGCCTTTACACAAAAGCGCCGTCATTTAAAGCAAAAGCGCCATGTTCTATTCAAAGCCGCCGGCGGCTTTGAGCATTACATCCCGCCGTTACATCGCCGGCGGCTTCAAATTGAAGCTGAAATGCGCCCATTAGTAAATCCGGCTGTTTGCAATGCAAACACGCCGGAAAACCGCCGCGATGCATGGCGGTTTGAAGCCGCCATGCATCACGCCTGATAGTAAATCTAGCCCTAAGACTTTTTGGAGCCCTGTATCCTGTTTTTCCAACTCTCTTAAAAAGTAAAGTTAGCACTCCTGAGGGGTCAGTATGTTAATAATCTATAGCTATCAAAATTGTAATATATCGTCATGGTCACTTTGCAGCTGGAGAGAGACATCTGAACATGTCACTGTCTAGATGCACCGCCATGATATTTTTTATTAACATTGGTTTAGACTACGAGTAGATAGTGAAATCTTTATTTTGCATGCAGAATAGGAGGGATTGAAAGGGCAGTGCCCATTATTGCATATGGTGGTAATTTCCAGAAACAATATATTCATAAAGAAATCTTTAACTCATGGGATTGTCATTGGAAATAGGGGACAGTTGGCAAGTATAAATAGTCTCAAGTGTGCACTTGGGAGGGTCCAGCCTAGGAATAGAATTTTGAACAGGTTGGTCCCTCCCCCTAGGACCAGCCACTTCAATGAATGTGGCCATGGATCGTACAGATCCGGTCTTCCCCTTCCATCTGTGTGTACCTGCCTTCCCCAACTGACGGCACACACATGTTTTTTCTCTGGTTCAGTGTTATTTGCACTGCTTTTCTTCTGCTCTCCATACACCACCGAACTAATGGTTCAAATCTCTCTGACTGGCTTGCCGGTATCATGCTGAGCCGTAAGGAGAAGCCAGCTGATTGCTGACTGTGTCATGTAAACCAGTTGCAGGGGACCTGTGGCACCTCCCGTTTAAAGATGTCCATATAATATGTACATATGTCAGACACACACCAACATGAAAATTGTCCTTGTGTGCAACCATCAAGAGAGGCAGACAGAAGAGTGCCACTGAAAGTTATAGTGCAAATGCAAGAAGGTAAGTGTTGGGGGAGGGAGTGCTCTTACTGTAAAGTGGGTGGGGATGGGAGCTATAAATTTAAATGTGATGGTGGGGACTAATTTAATATTGGATGGGAGATATTAATATATTGGTGGGGGCAATTGAATTGAATATTAGGCTTATGATAGTGCCTATTTAAGGTTGTGTAATGGGACAATTCATATACTGCTGGGGTGATTTGGGGGCTATTAACTGAATGTGGAACTGAGTTCGGGGGTGAATGAGGGCTATTTATTAAATGTGAATACGAAGATATTTAATGTTTGGGCACTTTGGGGCATATAGGTTTATTAGACATGAATACTATTAATTTAATGTATAAAGTCTGGGCTGTTAAGGAGGTAGTCTATTAAATGTAAATGTTATTAATTTAATATTGAGGTATATTTCTTATGTTTGCTATTAATTTCATGACATGGCTTTTTGCAGGTATGGAGATCTAGTTGCTAAACATTGGCGCAATTGATTTAATTTTGGGGTTGGTTTGTAGGAGTGAGGCCTCAATATTGCTAGGTTTTTCATATATCCTGTACCTATCCTTTCTTTCCAAACTGGGCCCCAACATTCCAGGACCCAGACAAGCAGCAACAGAGCTTATAACAGCAGCAACTGCAGGTAGTGAAAGCTGCAGGAACTGGTAGGAGAGAGCAGGACTGTCTGCCAACTTTCCTGTTTCTGGTGGAACTGATTTTGGGTGAGTGCCCTGAACTTTATCCACTCTAAAGGGGCAGTTGAGAAGTATGTCCTGCATCATATCGTTCTAATTTGGAAGGAGGATCTTTGTGACCTAACACTAGTGTATGCAGCATTGCCCATGTATTTGAAGTGGATGGGAAGGGCTTGGAGAGAGGCCTAATAAAATTATAACCATGCCGCCTTGCATGATGGTCATGCCTCATCTTGTTGTGTGGCATGGAAGCCTCTAGTTTGCCCTTGAGTGTGCACTTTCATAAACACAAAAATGTGTCACTCACCGGACCGTGAGTGCTCCCTAGCCTTCCTGCCGGCACCTATCCTGAACCGCGGCCATCCGCCATCCTGATGGTCTGCGCATGCGCAGCTCCCAAGAACTCTTGTGACTGTTGCTTTTAATCCAAATTGGTTGATCAGGCAACTCCCTATTTAAGGCACCTGTGTGCATTACCTCATTGCCTGATCTTGGAGTCTCATTCCCTGTGAGTCTCTGAAGGTGTTCCCTGTGTTCTACTAGTGTCTTCAGTTTCCTGCTGATTCCTGATCTACTCATCACTGGTTTCCATACCCGCTACTATCTCCTGTGTACTATTAGTGTCTTCAGTTCCTGTGGATTCCCTGTGCTACTCATCGCTGGTTTCCATACCTGCTACAGTCTCCTGTTTCCTGCTTGTGTCCTCAGCTTGACTCTGATTACCGGATCTACTCACCTGTGGTTCCTACACTCGTCTCTGCCGTCCAGCAGCTCTGCAGTTCCTGCATCTCCCTGTGGACAGACTGTTCTACTGAATAGCGGTATGCCTATCTGTTATTGACTTTCTACGTTTACTCTGCATATCCGCTAGGACAAGTTTCCACGCTCAACAGCGGTATCCATACCCGCTATAGACTGATATTGTTACGCTGCATACCTGTTTGGAATTACTGTACTACTCAGTCGTTATATGCATAACTGTGATTGACTATCCATTATTGGCCTGCATATCTGTGCTGAGCAAGTCTCTACCAAGCAGCGCCACACATACCGTTATATAGACTTTGTTGGATACGCTGCATACCTATTGGGATCAAGTTCCTCTGTGCTCTCAGTGTCTGCATCCTATTATCTTTGTATGCTTCCACTCATCAACACTTGTACACATCCTCACCTATTAAGCAGTGGTACAACTTGCTATACTCAGACCACTGACTTCCCCGCTACCTACCTGCACCTGGACAAGTCTTCTCACCATAAGCAGTGGTACAACTTGCTATACGCAGACCACTGACTTCCCTGCTACCTACCTGCACCTGGACAAGTCTTCTCACCATAAGCAGTGGTACAACTTGCTATACGCAGACCACTGACTTCCCCGCTACCTACCTGCACCTGGACAAGTCTCTTCACCATAAGCAGTGGTACAACTTGCTGTACGCAGACCACTGACTTCCCTGCTACCTCCCTGCATCTACCCACGTCCATCCTGATCTCCGTGTCAAATCTACCTTTCCACTATATCAGCTAGTCGCTGATTCATTGACCAAAGATTGCTGCAAGTCACTGACTTTCCTATTATTTATTGGCATTCTCTCTCCATCTGCTGTGATATTTGTTCCGCAATTACCCCGCTACCAGAGGACCGTTGTGTGAACTTCACTACTCTGGTAAGCCCAGTCATCTGGTGAAATCCTGGGCAAGACTCCTAGTGCCCGTGGCAAAATGGTTTGTATTTTGTCACTTTCTAGTTCCATAGTAGTAAAATACAAGCAAACAGATGATCTAATTGGCGCACCGTATAAGCTGACTATATAAAAATGTCAAAATAGTGTCAGAAGTAACACTTGTCATTAGAACTGATAGGTATGTTGTTAATAATGAATAGATAGCTTGATTAGTGACGCAGCTGTCCGAGGTTGTGAGTCCCTACTATGCAAGCACCAAAGAAATGAAAACTATATGACAGTGTAGGGACTAATCAAGATCAAACATGATGCTAGAAGAGTGAATTAATAAAAAATTATTTTAATGCACAACTAATATATATGAAATAAAAAATGTACATATAATATCATCAGAGAATCCAAATTTCATTCAATTAAAAAATAACATATATTGTATATATTTATTTCTAAATGTTCTCTGCCAACATAGTGCACCTAGCACTCTGTCCACTTAATAGAAAAAAATAAAATGAGCTGTAGGTCCAGATAAAGTCACTGCACATGATATATTGTGTCATAATGTGTTGGAGATAGCACACAACCAAATGATGAAAGTCAGCTGATGATAGTGCTGAACTTGGAAATGATGGTGGGTGGAAATAACCAATAGCAACCAACTCACGGTTCTAGATGATATGTGATGGCGATCCTACAGTGTTGATGTTCCAATAGAAAATGTCAATAGAATCTCTGGACCTTCAGCTTAACCTGTATTCTCCACACAATAAAGGATGTTGTAACAGCTATGTGTTATATTCCGATGCTAGTGTTGTGGAGATGAAGATGCATCCAGTCTCCGTCTGGTAATTAAGCAATATCAACAAACTGAAGGGCCGCCTCAAAACTGTCGGTGGGTGAACGTGGTCATGCAGGAGCACTAGCATGGAATCCCACAATAGACTGGCACAATTTCAACAGAAGTGAATAGCTGAGCAAGTGCAGTATTATTGTGAGGTCTGCAATATTCTGACGCGTTTCTTTGCTACGAGGGCAATTTCTTCAGAGGAAATCATAAATTGAAAACCATCAAGCACGTAATACTGAGCTCCACTGTTTGCAAGATCCTTTTATCGTCATTAGCATAATAACAAGCCGGTACAGCTGTCTGCTAATCTTAAGTGAGATCACATTCAAACAAATACTAAATAAAAAACAAATAAAAAAACTCTCTAGCATTGTGTTTGTGATCCATTTTTGTAGTAAAATAAATGGCTGGAATAGCTAATGTAACATAGTGATTGATTGGAGTTTATCATGTCTTATATATTGGTTAGCATTGTTGCCTCACACCACTGGGGTCATGGGATTGATTCCACCAAGGCCCTATCTGTGTGTTCTCCCTGTGTTCACATGGTTTTCCTCCAGGTACTCTGGAGTACTACCAGAGTCCCAAAACATACTGGTAGGTTAATTGGCTTTTGCCAAAGAATGGACCCTATTCTGTCTGTCAGGTAGGGAATTTAGAATGTAACCTCCAGTGGGGCAGACTCTGATGTGCCTATATGGCACAGGTTATATGATTGGCACTTGTTTAGCTCCCATTTCACAGTGTCCTAAAATGATTGTGTATTAAACTTCAGAATAAGACAGTGATTTCATTGATGAGCCAAATGGGAATAATAGTACTGAAACTACTTTTCTTCTACACCAAGTCAGACCCACCCAAAGCACATTTTGGGGGGACAAGTGTTCATTATAAGTAACAGGGCATTTTTGCCATTTTTTAAAAAAATTTGTATAGCCCCTATAACTAACTTCTTACAATTGCATCACTCCCTCCATGTTTTTGACCAGATCACATTTCACAATTTTGCTATGTGTGGGTTAAATAATTACCTATGTTGTGCATCCGAATGGATAAGATTTTCTTTCTGCAGTATATGGAAATACATTTTCATTTTAAGAGCATTATATAGGCAAAACATATGTGAATGAGTGAATAGAAAAAATAGATTTTTTTTTATGAATGTTCCTCGGTTAATTTCAGATATTTATCACTTGAATATTTCCTCAAAATAAATCTCCTAGTTCTTCTGAGTATAGGTATAGAAAAAATGTTTACTTTATGCCAAATTTAATGCATTCATAAAGTCAATAGACAACATACATACAGACTTGTCTCATGTTATACTTTTCTTTTGTTTGTGTTTTAATTCAGGGAGGCTTTCTTTCCTCATATCAGAAATATTAGATTTAATGAAACCTGTGTACAGCGAACATATTGTATTGAAGATTGTACAATACAACAATTGGGTAAAAGTAAGTGTTCTTGGTCACATCACTGAAACTGTAGACTATCATCATCATCATCATCAGCTATTTATATAGCGCCACTCATTCCGCAGCGCTGTACAGAGAACTCATTCACATCAGTCTCTGCCCCATTGGAGCTTACAATCTAAATTCCCTAACATACTCACACGCAGGCAGAGAGAGACTAAGGGCAATTTAATAGCAACCAATTAACCTTCCTGTTTTTAGTGTGTGGGAGGAAACCGGAGCATCAGGATGGTACAGGGAGTACAGCAGTATGGTGCCCGACAGCAGTATTGGAACTGACCAACTCTGGGCGCAAACAGTGGGAGGCCACAGTGAAATAAAGAATCCATTTGCTCCAGTCTTAGCATCCTAGGTGCGCATCTTACCGAGGGAGAGGCGCCCGGCTCCTGGGCAGAGAAACGTGACATGGCAGAAAGTCTCCCTGCAGCTTCACTGACTCTATGTAACTAATGATGTCACAACACTGTTAATGGAGAGTAGATGGAAGGCTTCAAAGAGTACTACTGCAGGTGAACCAGGTGTGTGTGTGTGGGGGGGGGGGTGATGAGCCAACTGTTGGGTAGAGGATAATTTAAAAATGGGAGTGAGGTGAGAGAAGGAAGGGGGGAGGGACTGTCTGTTAAATTTGTACTAAGGCCTGCAATTCCTAGTGGTAGCGCTGTCAATGAAGGCCGTGTTGAGTGGATTCGGCGATGACCACACATCCTAAAGCCAACCTCCCACTGACATAAATGTACAGATGGCATGCAAGAAGAAGGTTAAAAGTTTATCCAGCTTCATGTTGTTTATACTACCTCCCTTCCCCATACCAGTTAATTGATTTGTGTATTTTTCCTGGGTGTTATTTCACTGTCAATCAATACAGCAAGGCTACAGCACCTACAGTCACTGTGTATCTTTGCTAGGCAACATCTGTCAATTTGTAGGAGAGCCAGCAATTCCATGCATAGCAACCAGGTTCTAATTAGAGGAGTGTCACTCTCATCCAGTCAGGAGCTGAGCTCTATTTCTACTCATGCTTTGGATCCTTCTGAGCATTTATCACAACACTCCCTCATGTGACTCTCATGCATCATTTAAGCCAAACCTGTGTATTGAGTATGCAGAGTCCCAAGAGAGAGACCCTCACTGATGCACTGGTATGAGGAGAAGTAAGAAGGGTTATGCTAACTTTTTTTGTTTTCAAACAAAAACTGTAAAACCACGTTGGCACTAGAATCGCACAATTCATGTTACCTTAATGAGTATACTTTACTGGGCTCTTCAGAAGGAAACAAGCACACTCTTCATTGTGGTGGCTCAAATAGTGGAAATACATTTGCTGCAGTCTGAATGCAGGTTCCGCTCTTGGCACAATCCTACACTTCACAATACTTTTAGAGCTACTGCGCTCAGAGCAGTACTTCACTGTACATGAAAGCCATAATCTGCATTTATACGCGCCCAGAAATCAAGGTCTTTTGTAATGTTTTATAACACTCCATCATTTTCAAAACAGTTTCACTGATTGATATCTGTGAACCTGAACAGTGTCACAAAGTTCCAGCCAGTGTTTGAATAGGAGCAATTTATTGAAGAGCATATTCAGTGCCTAGCACTGTATTGCCATGAACATGAATTACAGCAGCATACACTGTCATTTTCCTTTCCCTATGTTAGATAGAACATTATCTGTAGGAAACCTAATTTATGCAAGTAGAAATCTAAACATGTGACAGCAGCTTTTAAATAGAAAGATGTTAGGATCAATCATACAAGTAGTAGGAAGGTTGCAGTACTGTATCTGGGAGCATATTGTTTAGTTTAGAAATATATTTTGAGAGTAAATGGCTATAGCTTTGAAGAAACAGATGCAAATACATCCTATGCAACTGGCAGGACTTTTGTTGTTGCAAAATATAGAAATGAGAAATGTTAAATAGACTTTATTACTAGATTGTTTTGTGCTCCATTATTTGCCTTTTAAAGAACCCCCTAATTTCGACCTTATCCTTCAAGTTAGAGATAGACATGCCTTCCCCAGTTATTCCCCTTACCATTAGCTGACAGCCACAAAGAGCCAATAAATCAGTATTTCCCAAACCCAGTCCTCAGGGACCCCCAACAGTGCATGTTTTTCATATCTCCTTGCTGGAACACAGGTGTATTCATTACTGACTGACACATTTTAAAAAATCCACAGGTGGTCCTAACTATATCACTTGTGACCTGGAAAACCTGCACTGTTAGGGGTCTCTGAGGACTGGATTTGGGAAATACTGAAATAAGATAATATGTGTTGTAAGTGGTCTGATAGTTTTAGTTATACAGAAAGAAAAATTTAAACTCTCCTCTCCTGACTGCCTTTTTGCCATCTACACTTGGATGGCTGAACACTAGTTCAAGCTCAACATATCCCAAATTGATTTTATTGTCTTCCATCACACAGTGTCACATCCCTTCCTATTGTCTCTTTTAAGGTTGATTGTGTCCCCATCTTCCCTGATGCAAGCTGCCCGGGGGTCATCATTGGCTTTGCCCTCAATTACACTCCCCACAAACAATCCCTTGCCCAATCCTGTTGCCTCCACCTTTTCAACATTACTAAGATTTGCCCTATCCTGTGAACCCAGACTATCATTCATGTACTTGTCATCTACATCTTTGATTATTACAATTTCCTCCTCTCTGGCTTGCCTATCACACATCTTACCCCCTGCAATCTGTCCTGAATGTGGTGTTGTGACTAATGTTTCTCTCCCGCCATTCCTCTTCTGCTGTGCCTTTCTGCAAAGCACTCCATTAGCTCCTGATTCCATTGAGATTGCAATTCAAACTGCTTGCCCTCACCAATAAGGCTGTCATGGCAAGCAGGTAACTGAAGCCTACTTACTGATATTTGCATCGCTAGACAAGGAGGCACAGAGTCTAAACGCACCCCATGTCTTCACCAGGGACCCCCGCAAGGGAGTTTGGAGTTAGCTGCAGAGACACGCAGGTTGTGGCCTCCTAGTTAGCCACCAGAGAAGTAGTAGGTGAATAAGCGAGGTCAAGCAATCCGAGGTCAGGCCGTGCGGGCAGAGAGGTACAACAAGGTCAGACAGAAGCGTATTCAGGAAGTCAAAGGTAAAACCAGGAAATCTGTTTTTGTTTTCCAGCTGGTGTCATACTCGAGAACTTTCACCAAGTTGCTGGTTACAATTATAGCAGAGTTAAGGAAACAAAGAGTTAAGATATTGCCATATCTGGACATCATTCTTGTAGTGGTTAAATCAGAAAGAATATCCAGCTTCAGAACAGCCCAGATAATACATTTTTTACACATGTATGGGTAAAAATACATTATCTTGTACCAACACAGCTCATGAAATTTCTTGGAGTCCAAAATATCAGAATAAAGACGTATCAACCTTCTCCATCTGCAGAGGCAAGTGCAGACTCAGTATCATAAGATAAGGAAAGGGTTGTGGCTACTAGGAATGTTTTCCTCAGTAATAGGAGAAATTCTGTTGGCACATGACAGATTTCTAAAGCTCTTGAGCAGGTGGGAACACAAAAAGTTCTCCAAACCATAAAATTGTCAGACACCACCAAGAAATATTTTCACTACCCAAAGATAGTGACAAGAGGGATGTCACTTTAGGGCTGGAGTGGATAACAGACTCTAATGCGGCAGAAAAAATAGCACAAGGTGTAGTCACAGGAAGAAAATAAATTGTACATAAACCTTTTTGGAAACAAAAGTAGTTTGGAAAGCAATTCAAAATTTCCAGTATCAATTACAGGGAAAACATCTAAGAAAATATTAAGACAACAGAAGCCTGGTGGCCTTCATAAATCATCAGGGAGGAACCAGAACCAGTGCAGTGATGACAGAAACAAGAGTTATGCTTTGGGGAGTAAATAATGTCAGTTGCACACAAATCCATCCATGGGAGTGGAGTCTAAATCAGGAAGTCTTCCAGATACTAATAAAGAAGATTGGGCTTCCACAAATAGGCATAATGTCAACAAACCACAAACCCAAAGTACCAAGAGTCTTGTCTCAACACGGTTCCAAGAACAGTAGAAATATATATGTTAGTACTTCCATGGGTGTTCCAACTAGGATACATATCCCCTTCCTTTACTCTCATTACTTGTGTTCTGAGAAAAATAAAAAGGAAAAGGGAGTAGTAGCTTTTCTTCCATTTTGACCAAGGAGTCCTTGGTTTCCAATATCAAGGGAAATGCTCAGATAAAGGCCATGGCCTCTACCTCTTAAGGCAAATTTACTAAATCATGGTCCAGTTCTACATCAAAATGTGAAACACCTAGCTTTAATGACTTGGAGAATGAGTGGAAAATGCTAAAAATAAAGGGGTTTCACACTCTGTGATCAGTACACTCCTGCAAGCTAGGAAAAATGATTCTTCTGTTATCTACTGTAGACTATGGAAAAGATTTCTGTCTTGGTTTGAGTCTAAAATTAATTCAACTTCATTTACTATTTCGCACATCTTGGATTTTCTGCAAAATTACTAAGGGTCTTGCCTCAGTCACACTAAAATTACATGTGTTGGTAATAAGTGTCCTGTTGGATACCAAATTAGTTTCAGAATAACTAATTATAAACATTTTTCCTAGTTGTAATAAGGATCCATTGTTCAGTCAGACCATTTGTGGCTCCATTGGACCTCAATTTAGTCCTCTTTATGCTAATGAATTATCCCTTTGTACCACTACAAGAAGTACCAGTGAGATGGATGACTTTAAAAGTATTATTTTTAGTGATAGTGACTTCTGTCAGGAGAGTTGGGGAGTTACAAGCACTATGCTGCAAGGAATCCTTCCTGAATATGTATTCAGATAGAGTGGTGTTAAGAGCCAATCCTGCTTTTTTAATAAAAGCAGTATCTACATTCCACATCAATCAATATATACTCAATATAATAATTATAGCACGTATGTGCCTGCAGTCTAAATCAAGATAATCTGGTCCACAAATCAGAAAGGTACCACCCACCGAAAATGCATAAAAATGGATCTGGTAAAAATATACTTAAAGAGTTCAGGATGCTATAGTACCTACAAGATATAGTAATTCCTCCTTGTTTTACTGGTCTTGTTTAAAATCCACACCAATGACAATGAGACAATGTCTTCAGGGCTGCCACCAGAAAATGCAGGGCCCAGTACAAATGTAACAGACAGGGCGCACCTCCTTCCTTCTCTCATCCCACCCTCATTTTTAAATTAATATCTACCCCACATTTGCCTTCCCCGATTCTCTACAGTCATCTCCCATCCCTGGTTCCATCTAACCACTGTAATATTTTACTTACCTCTCTGCATCTTCTTGCAGTCTCCTTTTGGCTTCCCTCTATTGACAGCACTGTGATTTTATTGATTACATGTTATCAGCGATGCTACAGGGAGTCACTCTGCCTTGTCGCGGCTCTCTGTCCGGTAACTGGGCACCTGGGGGACTGGGACTGGAGCAAATGGTGGCAGCTGTGGGTGTGGAAGCAGACGTGCTGCCTACAATGGGGCCCACTGCTTCATCATTAATTACGTGCAGAGGTCTCTCCTCACATCTCAGGAGCAGCTGCTGCGTAGAAATGGCGCCAGCTACCTCTCTTCTGTGGATGCCTCCTTCCCTAATAAACTTGTTTGGGCCCAGGGCTAGTGGGAGTCATTAATTTATGAGAGAAGGTTAAAGAAGAAATAAACAAATACCTTTTGGCATTTAATAGGGCTGTAGTTCAAGATGGCTAATTGCCAGGGGCCTGCAATCCCTCCCCAAAAAGAAAATATTTGAGAATAAAAGATAACTACAATAGCATACTAAAACCACACACAAATAGGTGAACTGCGGATAATCGTTGACCTTTTATTATTTCTAAAAATCATATATCCACAATAATAAAATCATATATCCACAATAATCATGGCACATTATATGGTATTGTATTACATACCATATAAAACAATATAATCTTAAAAAGTAAACTTATTCATAAACTTTCATATATCAAATTCTTATAATAAAAAATGCTAGATCCAGAAATGTACCTACGTTAACAATTTCCTTATTGGCTTGGTGATAATATATGATCCTATATGGTGTCAAGTCCACATGGTGCAATGTGACAAACGGTAATCATTTTGACAGGGTATATTTTCTATAGGCACTGTACTGATATCCATATCCTGGAAATTGTTATTGCCCGAGTGCAGTTGCATATGTTTATGTGCTTGTTTCTATCAGTTTAAATGTGAGTGTCTGATTGACATTTTTTATTGCACTATTAAACAGAAGGTATCACACAAGATTGGTTTTATTTTTCCACATGCTTTTAATTGCCCCATTTGAAAGAGAGCTGTTATTCCATGCACAGGATAGGACCAGGAAGATGGTTAGCACGACCAATGTTTATGAGATTTTTTAATTTCTCTTGAGCATTCACATAGGGAGCATTGTGGAGGCCTGGGGGTAAATGTATTAAGCTCCGGGTTCTTCAACACCCGCGAGTTCGGCGTCTTCAGCGCTTAAATTTAAAGCGGCGCTGCCTTGTAAAGGGAAGCTTCCCTTTACAAAGCAGCGCCGCTTTAAATTTAAGCGCTGAAGACGCCGAACTCGCCGGTGTTGAAGAACCCGGAGCTTAATACATTTACCCCCTGGTGTTTTTTATTTCTTCTCCTCATACTTCTTTGGGCTTAGTGAAAATCAACTTCTCTGTATTGTGTGTTCATATGATATATTGCATTGCTTACTACACCAGGGGGTAAATGTATCATGGTCCGGTTTTTTCAACTTGCCGGAAATCGGCGAGTTTACAGCTAAAATTTAAGGCGGCTCTGGCTTGTAAAGGCAAGTTTCCCTTCACAAGCCAGTGCCGCTTTAAATTGTAGCTGTAAACTCGCCGATTTCCGGCGAGTTGAAAAAACCGGACCATGATACATTTACCCCCAGGTGAGTCCTTTTGGTTAAGACCTACTACAATATAATATGTTTTATGTCCGTTTTATTTTCATTCCTCTGGAGACTTATTGTCACCATAAAACAAGGAGGAATTGAGATACCTCATAAAGACTATGGGCCTGATTCATTAAGGAAAGTAGAAAGTAGAAAATGAGTAACTTTTGAACCTTGGCAAAACCATGTTACAATGCAATGAGTTTATTATTTTACACATAAGGAAAATACTGGCCGTTTCTTCATGTAGAACGCACATACTCGATAACTTTATTTTTACACTGACATTAAAACTTGATCTAGGACACGCTCTACCCCAATTATAAATCTATTCACACATTTTAAATTTACCTCTCCCTCCAATGCAACATGGTTTTTCAAAGTTACTAATTTTTCTTTGGCTTTACTTTCCTTAATAAATTCAAGTTCTAGTATATTTTTACCAGAACAATTGTATCCATTTCTCAGTGTATGGTACCAGCGCAAGATAATCATTACTTTGTTTACTAATTAATCAAGAAGTACAGCTGCCAACTTTCTATCCAAACCTAGAGATGAGGAAGAAAATAAATTACATTCTCTAGATCTGGTCAGAGTCATTTCTATATTCCTGTCTAGAACACACAGGAGTTCAGTAAAAAACAGAGCATCTGTTTGTGATTCCTGCAGGCTATTGGAAAGGATATTCTCCTTCTAAACAAGCTTTGTCCTGATGTATCAGAGATGTGATTGTTAGAGATGAGCGGGCTCGGATATCTGAAATCCGAGCCCACCCGAACGTTGCCGATCCGAGCCGGATCCGAGACAGATCCGGGTATTCCCGCCAATTGCAAAACTGAAACCGAGGCTCTGAGTCATAATCCCGCTGTCGGATCTCGCGATACTCGTATTCTATAAATTCCCCGCTAGCCGCCATCTTCACTCTGGCATTGATCAGGGTAGAGGGAGGTTGTGTAAGTGGGCCTCTGTCCTGCTATAGCTCGTGCTGTGCTGTGCTGTGCTGTGCTGTGTTCTGCTCAGTCCAGTGGTGCTGTGTCCTGTGCTCTGTCCTTCTGAGTTCAGTGGTGCTGCTGGGTCCTGTGCTGTGTCCTGTTCAGTCCAGTGGTGCTGTGTTCTGTGCTCTGTCCTTCTAAGGGCATTGTTATTTCCCCATTATTCCCAAGTTATAAAATTTTTTAAAATAAGTTATAAAAAAAAAAAAAAATTATAAAAAAAAGAAATTAAAAAAAAATATCCAAAAACAATCCTGCAGTATAAGTCCATTGGTACTGCAATATTACAAAGTTCACTGATTCTGCAGTATAAGTCCATTGGTACTGCTATATTACAAAGTTCACTGATTCAGCAGTATAAGTCCAGTGGTACTGCTATATTACAAAGTTCATTGATTCTGCAGTATAAGTCCAGTGGTACTCTCCTGTGCCGCATATAATTTTTAAAGGCTTTGCCGAGTGTGTGTGGCTTAGGGGTACGCTCTCTTGTGCTACATATAATGGAAAACAAAAATTTGGAGGATAAAGTAGGGAAAGATCAAGACCCACTTCCTCCTAATGCTGAAGCTGCTGCCACTAGTCATGATATAGATGATGAAATGCCATCAACGTCGTCTGGCAAGCCCGATGCCCAATCTCCTAGTACAGGGCATGTAAAATCCAAAAAGCCCAAGTTCTCAAAAAGTAGCAAAAAGAGAAACTTAAAATCATCTGAGGAGAAACGTAAAGTTGGCAATATGCCATTTACGACACGTAGTGGCAAGGAACGGCTTAGGCCCTGGCCCGTGTTTATGACTAGTGGTCCAGTTTATAAGTTATAAACACTACACTTGAAAGCTTGAGCCTTTTAATGAAAAAGTCACTCTTCATTGCACGAATATTTGCAACAGGGACAGTTTTTTTGTTAACAAAGTCAACAAATAACACTTCGACCCTGTCTGTCTTTCACATACTTGATGGGATCTCAATGATGAAAGCTCTGTACCATGGTCGTCTAAAACAAGAGGTATTGACGTGCTTGAACTACTGTAGTGTTTATAACTTATAAACACGACACTTAAAAGCTTGAGCCTTTAAATGAAAAAGTCACTCTTCATTGCACGAATATTTGCAACAGGGACAATTTTTTGGTTAACAAAGTCAACAAATAACACTTCGACGCTGTCTGTCTTTCACATACTTGATGGGATCTCAATGATGAATGCTCTGTACCATGGTCGTCTAAAACAAGAGTTATTGACGTGCTATAACTACTGTAGTTTTTATAAATTATAAACACTACACTTGAAAGTTGGAGGAGGTATTGTGGCCCCGGTACCAAATTGGGTACCGGGGCCACTCCACTATGCAGTCCAGATAGAGGCGTATCAGATATTAAACAACGTTGACTGTTGCTGCCAAATCATAAATTAATGAAAATGAACTGTCATCGTCAAAAACAAGAGGTATTGACACGCTCGAACTACACCCTGTATATGCTGCAGAGGATGTAGGAGCAGGTAGCTTTGCAGTGGAATTCAGACCATTTGAAGCCGAAGGTATTGTGGCTCCGGTACCAAATTGTGTACCGGGACCACTGCACTATGCAGTCCAGAAAGCTACCTCGGTGAAACGTTTTGGACTAAAAACAATATTGTGAGGTGTGAGGTGTTCAGAATAGACTGGGAATTAGTGGAAATGATTGTTATTGAATGTTATTGAGGTTAATAATAGCGTAGGAGTGAAAATAAACCAAAAAACTGGATTTTAACACTTTTTATGTTTCTTTCAAAATAAATCCGAATCCAAAACCTTAAATCCGAACCAAAACCTTTCGTCAGGTGTTTTGCGAAACAAATCCAAACCCAAAACCTCAAGCAAATCCGAATCCAAAACACGAGACACCAAAAGTGGCCGGTGCACATCCCTAGTGATTGTACAGGCATACAAGAGGAGTGGCCAGCCAGTACCTGAAGTACTAATAGCCCATTTAGCATGAATGGTATCTACATTTTGGGCTAAGAAGGTTCAGGCTACTTTGACAGAATTCTGCAAAGTAGTGGGATGGCCATCCTTCCAAACCTTTTCCAGTCATTATCCCCTTGATGTTTTATCATTGGGAGCTTCTCAGTTTGGCAGACATATACTTCAGTCAGCCAATGAATAAAGTCTTTATGCAGCATATACTGGCTCATTGGTTATTTTTTGTCCCCTCTATGTATTGCTTAACTACATCCCATAATAAAAGCTGCCATGGAGGAATGAAGAAGAAAAATGTGAATTATTTTACCGTCAATTCTTTTTCTTCAATGTAGTCCATGGCAGCCTAGAGTATTCCCACCCAGGTTGTATGATATGTTATTTTATATGTTTCAGAAAAATGATTAGGCAGTGCTCAAGAGACATGGAGGAAGAGGAGGAACTGGCTTATGAACTCTCTCTGAGGGGTCATTTTTGTTCAGCCTGTCTGTAGTTAAATAAAATGGAAGATAAACACATAGTAAAAGCTGCTATGGATTGCTTCAAAGAAAAATAATGAATGGTAAGAGAAATTGCCTTTTTAACGCCTCCCCCTCTTTACATCTACGGTCTAGTCAAGTAATACTTCTCTACTTGCCCACACCATTCTTTTCAATGATCTTTTTTTCTCATTTTCTCCTAACACCACCTCATATTCCCACCTTTAGGTCTGTGCTGTTCCCCACTTTTTGGAACTCCCTGTCCAACCTGACCAGACTCACCCCCAACCTCCATTCTTTCAAGCACTCCCTTAAAACTCACGTTTTCACGCATGCCTATCCCACCACACCCCACTCTAAGACAATTCCCCCATCATGCTCCATCTGCCTTTTCCACTTCTATCCATCCACCCCTATTGTCTTCATTTGCTATCCCATCCCATTCTTAACAACTCCCGCCTCTTGCTCCACTTACCTCTTCCACTTGCTGCACCCCTATCATCCCCATTTGCTTCCCTGCCAATCTTGAATGCTAAATTTCACAAGCTTGGCCCTTTTAGCCTCCCATCTCCTTGTCCTTTCTGTAAGGTTTACTTTGTACTTGTTTCATCTAATGTAGCTGCTTACTGTATTGTCTCTTGTATTGATTTTACTGATTTTACTTCTCATGCCCCTTAATTATTTGTATTTTGTTCTGTTTAAATTTTGTTGGTTGTACAGGGCTGCGGATTCCGTGACATCTTATAAATAAACTATGATGATGAATTAACGACCAACCAAAGAGTGACTTCCCACATGTGTTTCTCACTTCACATTTAAAGGTGTAATCACTGAAAACTGAAATCATTCCTTTCTATGTGTAAAATGGAGAGTATGGCACACAAATGCTTTATTTGTGCTAATGGTTTTTAAAACACCGACAGCAGTGTTTTGGATAAGTGTCCAAAGTGGTCAATAATAATGTTTTACAATTGAAAATCTATTATATTTTAGCCAACCTTGACACACATAGCATTTTTAAGCGAGCATTATAACCTGTGAGATATAAAAGTGGCGCATTTTTTCAGCTGCAATAAAAATGCTATAAAAATTAGGCATGAGTGCTTTGGAAGATGTAAATGTGCTAGTATTCAAAGTACCTTTGTGAAAGGCTGGAAAACAATATTTGAGGCATTCACTTACATCTACTTTCCCAATACACTGAATTCTGTGCATTATTATATGTATACTAGTAGTGACTTTGGATAGTTAAGGATAACTTTGAAAACATGTATTTATGTTAGAAACAATATTGTTTTGAGTGTTTTTAAGTATAGAGTAAAGAAGGTGCAGGCTTAATGTAACCCCCAGACAATTGGTTTATGCTTATGATGAGGGAGTCATGATAGTATTATTAACAGAAATGAAGATTAGTTAGTGAGGAGCTCACATGAGAAATTTGCCTATCAAGATGATGCTTTTAATTAACTTACCATGAGCAGTGTGAAGATGCTGGGTTTTCTGACCCAATTCTACCCATTTCACTCTGGCTGGCCAACCACAGGTAGCTTCCTAGGAAAGGGAAGCCTACCCAGTACCTTCTAAGGTTCTTATTAGTCACTCAGGCAAATGCAGTTAGAAAAGTACAACAGTACATTTATTGTAGCAAAAACAATCACTAGAATATCATGTACACACAGTAAATAAATGTCAGGCAGGTTCACCACATCATCTGTCCTTTACCCCACTAGCTTAAGGACTTACAGTCACCTGGCTGTCCAGACTTGACGACCCATGGATCTGCCAATATAGCTCCTTATATCTAGGGTCTAATTTACACTGTGATTTCCCCTCCCTGGGCAAACCCCTGGGTCTCTCCTTGTTGAACATCGGTGATTCCTGGACTAGGGGGTGAAGTGGGGAGTGGAGATGAGCTGTACTTCCACACAATCTCCCCTGCTAGATTGTAGACCAAATGCCTGGAGTAGTCTTGTGAGAACAATGGATACTAATTAGCCTTTCCACTCACCAGTATCTTGCAACCTGATCCCTACCCATAACCCACCTGGCTTCACTTTAAGATTAATGACTAACAGCTTCCATGCAATATCAACAAGCTATAATAAACAATATACATATTTACAATGAGCTACAATGTCACCTTATCCGCATGTAATTACACACTGCAGTTGTACTCTGTTGAGCTGGGGAACAAAAGCAAGGGCTATAAAAAATACATGTTATAATCCACATATTGTGAGGAACAAGGGACAGGCTGGTTAAGGTGTTATCAAACTTGTTTCGTCACAAGAAGAAATATACATTTTTAATAAAAAGGGCAATATATTGAGGGTCTAAACTAATAGGGAAAGTGCAGAGGTCGAGCCTTTGAAGACATAAGCATAATAATGAATACATTGTGAGCCAGCAATTACAGCTAGCATGGATATTGTTAAGGATTTCAGGCGTGTGAGTGAACAAACATGATTCTGCTTAAGGCATGACATCAGGTTTGTATGAGGTAGTCATGAGGCATAGGGTAGAGTGGACAGTGCCCATGAGAGCAGGCAGGGGCAGGAATAATGAAAGACAGGAGGTGCAAATAGGACATAAGTGTATGTGTTGGACAGAGGAAGTATATGGTGTAGACATGATAGTCTAAGAAGGGGGAAGGGTAGGCAAACATGAAGTGGTGAGCATTGAAGGGATTTTAGGTTGGAGGAGAGTCTGGTTGGGCGGGGCAAAGTGTTCCATAGGTAGGGGAGCAGCACAGCAGAACTCTTGGAGATGGAAGTGGGAAAAGGTTATGAGAGTTGAAGATCACAGACTAAGCGGCATGGTCAAGCTGCGGTGTATTTTGTGACAAAGATGTAAGGAGGGGGAGCACTACTGATGGCCTTGTAGGTGAGGGTAAGCAGCTTGAACTGTATTTTGGAAGAAATGGCGAGCCACTGAAGGGATTTATAGAGAGGGTGGTGGATGAGGAGCTGTGGAAGATTGCTGATCTTCCCACTGCATTAGAGAGCTGAAGCTCTTCCCACATCTTAACTTTCTTAAAGGGATCTGATTCAGGTTAAAAAGAAAAAAAGGATTCTGCAGGCTAGATTCTACTGAGTAACTATGACATATTGTAACTGGCCACAATTTTATATTAAATATATATATTATATCCTCTAATCTACACACAACTTTTCTACAGAGCAAACCTGCCAAGCTCTCAATCATTGTCTGCCTTTTTAGTTGAAGAGGCATCTGTGTCTTAACATGGCAACCAGCTGTTTCAAGACAGATGAAAGAGAGCAGAGCATGGTGGATATATTTAGTTACATATGAAAATTAACATTATTTCAGATATATTATTTCTCTTTCTAATCGTCAGACTTTGATATATGTTAATGTCAAATAGTGGTTTTACTTACTCTGAAAGATTTTTAGAAAATGTTAAGTATTTTTATCACTGGAATGCAACAAATAAATGCCACATTGAAGATTGTCCAGGAGGAAGTGAGTGTAGGGAG